>NC_090809.1:25655133-25817633 GCF_036512215.1 Solanum lycopersicum
CTTACTCCAGGCTTCGCTCTATAACACTCACCTTCCCTGTGGTTTACGATATTACGTCTACCTCCCTTATTTTCCTTTTTTTTGTAACCATTATTTAAACCTATTTAAATAAATATAAATTAATTTAGATTTGACAAATTTACCCTTATATATGAATGTTTAGATCTAATTTTCAATGATTTATCTTTATTCGTTGGATCATGTTTCTTCTTCGCTTGTGTAAATGTTTAACTAGAATAAAATCTTATCGTTCTTATCGAATTTCTTTCTTGAAAAGTTCAATTGTATCTTTTATTTGAAGAAATTATAGACGGAAAATGATGGGTTATTGTGGAGAAAAAATTTACATAAAGTGAAGGTGAAATAGAGATAAAGAGTTAATACTTGGTAAAAATATGAGTCAGCTTAGTTGAAGACTTTGATCTTTGTTGGATTAAAAAAACAAGTGTTTGCGTTTAATTTATTTTTAAAGTATATATTAAATGAGTTATTTTTTTATATAATATTTATTAAAAAGAAGAAATTTATATAAAAAAGAATAAAATTGTCAAATCTATATTAATTTATATTTATTTTACATAGGTTTAAAGAATGACTACAAGTAAATGAAAATAAGGGAGGTAGACGTAATATCGTATAACAAAGGAGAGGTGAGTGTTATAAAGGGAAACATGGAGGTATCTGAAATTATCCCTAATAAATATTATAAAAATAATTTTATTTTGATTTGATTAACAAGTACTAATATTAACATAATGGAATATTGTTTTGTCGATAGTTATGATGATATTTTAAATTATAATTTAAAATTTAATTTAATAAATATAAAAATATATATATTTTTTTTATAAAGTGGTCTAACTGGTCAAGCCTATAACTCACGTACTTGTGGATTGGATCGACCATTTTCTGACCCATGCCAAAATAGGCTTGCCCGGCTTGATCTTCGGCTTGATCCGTAAAATGTCAAAATCTGTATAGGTTAATTCGGATGAAATAAACTAGCCCATATTGACAGGTCTAATTTTGAGAAAAATAATTTAATTTAAAAAATATTTTTCAAAAACTTTTATTTCCGTGTAACATAAAAATTGGAACACACTCTCTTACTCTCTATCTCTGTCTAAATGTGTCTCTAAATGTGGACTCAATTTCGTATGTTTAACAAAAGATGTTCGAAAAGAAAAGGAAGAAGAGTCATGGGAGAGTCATAATTTTGGTAAAACCATTTTCTTCCATATCCCACTTTTCTCACTTTCTTCTCCCACCACACCCCGATCTATCAACCCAAAGAGAATAAACTCCCTTCACGCCTACTGCCAATTCCCTTCCTTTCCCTCTTCCGCAGATCTCTAAACCCACCAATTCTTGTATCAATTTCTCACTTACCTGTTTGCATTTTATGCTCCCCGGTATCTATGTAGAAGCAGCTTTTAGTTGCGACCAAACATTTTTTTTTCAGGTGTATGTCAAAGGTAGTGTATATATGAAAGAGTGACGATTAGGGTTTTGGATTTTTCTTGTGGTTTGTTGATGGTATGGATACGCAAAGCTGGAAAGATGTGTACAAGGGCATGTCATCTGACAATATCAAAGGATTGGTTCTCGCTTTGTCCTCGAGTTTATTCATTGGTGCTAGCTTTATTATTAAGAAAAAAGGGTTAAAGAAAGCTGGTGCTTCCGGTGTCAGAGCTGGTACAAGCCTTTTAAATCTTAAGTTAAAATTAAATATTCTTGTACTTGTAACTGTATTTTTATTTTGTGTGTCTTTGTGATTTTCTTTGCGACTTTTGCTGCTTAGGCTATGAGGTGAGATTCATTTTTATGGTGAAAACTAGCTGCTTGTGAATATTTATGGCTAAACAGGTGCATACATGAGTTTTGAAATGAACATCATAAGCTTTTATCGGTTACGAGTTCAACTGGTGAACTTCTGAATGTGACAAGTGGCCTCATTTACACAGTACCAATATGGTTATCGACTGAAAGTTAGAAAGTGAACCAAAGTTTTTTTTCTTCATTATTTGACCTCTCCACTGTAGACACGATCAGCTTAAGGGTATAGCCTGCATGTTGCTCAGTTCCTTGACGCAGTTTCTAAACTGAACTTTAATTGCAATAAAGATGTGCCCAAAGTCTTATGGGATTGTAGCATAATAGTAGCAGTCAATATTGTTATATCAGTTAAGTAGTAGGAAGAGTTGTCAGGTAAAGGAAAAATAAGGTGCTATATAAGCGTGTATATTAGTCTGGAATTTGTCTCATGGAATTGAAATCAACTAGAATTCTTATCTAGATTTAATTAGAGGTGTTTGGTCCAGTACCCGGTTTCCCCCTTAGTCTACAAGAAGCCTGCTATGAGTTATCTCATCTTTGTAGCTAGTGTTACGGTCTAAATTACAGAGTGCTGAGGATTTTCTTAATATTAACCCGTTCCAGCTGGAATGTGGAGATGATGTTGAACTCTTCAGATAGCTGCTCCCTACTCTTGCTGTTACTTGGCCATGATCCTCATCTTATTGTCCTTCCGATGCTATATGGACTTGGTTGAATCCAGTGAATATGAAATATTAGAATAATCATTGCTGTTTTAAGTGGTATTTGGATTGAAATGGGCATCCTGTGGTAGATGTAATGTAGCTGTAATGTAGCCTCAAATGTTCAACCAACAAATCCATCTATAATCATTGCTAACCCTGTTTGCATTTGTTGTTTCTTAGTACTAGAGTTGCTTGGTTTCAATTTTTGTTTTTTCCCTAAAACATTTGTTTGGAAGATTATTCATTACTTAGAACAACTATCATCCACTTAAGGGCAGCAGGCCTAATGCTTAATCTTGGAACTTATATTAGGAAATTTAATGTGTGATATTTGGTCTTTCATGTACATTCACATTAGCTTTTTAGGACTTCTATACTTACCAAGTGCCCTTTCAATCCCCCTCATGGTTTATAGTGCTGTTCTTTCAAAACACCATTTGGTGATACATTGTTTGTGTGACTTGACATAATTTATTTTTACAGGTGTTGGAGGATACTCATACCTGTATGAGACACTTTGGTGGGTGGGCATGATAACAAGTGAGTTATATACTCCAATGCATTTAATAGATTCACTTCTTATCCCCTGTATAATTACAGAAATGGGAACACCCCCTTTTGCTTCTATACATTAAGTTGCATATTTCCCCCGTACATGCTCTTTGAAAAAGAACAATTTTGTGCTTTTTTTGATTAAGATTTAACTTTTCTATTGCCCCATTAGATCATCCGCTTGTTCTTGTAATATGCATGATGTGATTAACCTCTTTCCTTTACTTACCTTTCTTTTTTTTTCTTTTTGGAGAAACTGGTACTGTTAATTAATCCTCTCCCTTGCCTTAGAAATGAATAAGGATCTTCTGGTTCATCTTCTTCTTTACCGAAATAAATAATCAAAATAAAAATACTTCCTTGGCACAAAGTTTATGAATTAAAGGAAGACTTTTGAAACTTGTGGTCTTAAACATGCCATAAAATTTCTGTGGCTTTAAGACTTCTAACGACTAAACTTATGGTTTAAATATGCCATAGCATTTGTGTAACTATAAAAGTTTCTCACTAAGGGTGATTAGAAGTTAAAAGTTACCAAACAATTGGAGGTTTTAGAATCAAATTATTCCCATACATAAAAATGTATCTCCTTTTTTCGTGGACATACCAATAAGGAAATCATGTCATATACATTGGTAGGAAGGAGGGAGTAGCAATATAAAGTAAGAACTAATTTGTTGAACATTGAATCCAGCATCAGGGCCAACTATTAAGTCTTTTTCTCTGAATGGCACGCTGCTATCTAATTCTGAAACTGCATCTTGTTTTATATGTTCAATCTCTGAGTTATCTGGTATTCATACAACCAAAGTTTAGTTTAGGTAAGAACAACTTCATGAAAATATTATTTGCCCCAAACTAGTAAGTCCACTAAGTGGGTGTTTGGATTGACTTACTTTTAGTGACTTTGGCTTTAAACTTAGTTCTGGAAGTGTTTGGATAAACACAAAAAGTGTCTTTAAGCAATTTTAAAAAGCTAAAATAGTAAATAGAAAGCCAAAAGTCATAAGTTGGGGGTTACCAACTTACCCCAACTTATGACATGTGACTTTTAACTTATAATTCACTTAAAAAGAGCAAATTCAAACACCCCTAACTAGCTTATCTGTCTAACAAGATCCTACTAGACTACAAGGGGCGAGTGTAGCACTAGAATCGTAGAATGATAAAATTCTAGTAGAGATTGAATATTATGGTAACAAAAGTCTTCCTACTAGGAGGTTGCTAGCCTAGCTCACAAAGGCACTCCTGCTAACTAATTGCCCGGCTTAGCGTAAACTCATAAAACATATGTTCTATAATAGAATAATTCTACTAAAAATATTTAGCACACTATACTCGAGCAATGAAGCAAGGACCTTCACCCGTTATCCCATGTCTTGGTCTCTTGGAGGGGAAGAAACATGAGATAATTTAGCTACAAGAAATTTTTATCACTCCATAATTTTTACAAATGATAGAAGGTAGAAACAAAAGATGTCTTCCAACTAATACAAAGTCTCCTTTGTATAGGAGATGGAAAGCTACTAAAGTCCTACCACCTACACTTGATAAATTTCCATAAAAACAAGTGGAATAAAAATAACATGACAAGTTAGTATCCTTTTTGAAAAGATAATATTTACATAATCCATTTTGGTTGCTCTTTCATGACCAAAAAGTCTTGTTGTTTGACGTTTATATCCTTTTTGAAAAGACAATATAGAGTTAACTATGTGAGCAAATTGTCTTTGTATACTATCCAACAGTGAGGATTGTTTCAATTTGATCTACAAAAATATTAGTAGAGTATTAAAAAATATAATCTACACAACACCTTCCTATAGTAGAGTATTAAAAGATATAATCTACACAACCACCTTCTAGGAAGGGTTCTGTTTGAATTAGATCTCGAATTATCATCCTCATACTATTAGACAATTAAACATTTAAATTTAATAGTCGGTGCTACGTTAGAGATCCTTTCTTAAATCATTTAACATTTTTATAGTAACATGATCGAGAATTGTTGAATAGATAAATCTTCCATTGCTTCAATCCCGTCGTCACTATAATCTTGTATTATTTCATCAACGTCACTTTGAAATCTGGTTGGTAGTGGTTCACGACCCAAATTTCTTCTCTCGGCATTAATCCAATCTCTGAATAATACCGATATCTCCAAGCTATCTACTGCTAGCGAATGCATATGCTCTCCAATTTGAAACCTTGCTGCACTAAAAATGCCTTTCGAAGCTACCGAAGACGCTTGAATAGCTAATACATCTCGAGCCATCGGTTGAAGTTTTGGAAATCCTTTGCCGCGATTTCTCCACCATGCTAGAACATCATCAGTAGGTTCTGTATTTTGATTAACATATGCATCAAAATCATTTTTATTATTGTGAGAAAGTTCAAGATAAAAATCTAAATAATCATCAGTATTATCTTCATTAAGTCTATTCCTAGAACTTTCAGGTTATTGATCACTTGATAAATTTATATTAGAATTATACAAGTCATACAATTTTCTAGCTTCAAATTTTATGTTATCTTATACTTCTTGACAACTAGGAATTTCATCTTTTTCACTATCAATATTCAAGTTAAATTATATTTTATCAACCATCTTAGATGCACCTACATCTTTGTAATGAGGGTTTAACAAACAAGCGGTCGAATAAATTTGAGGAATATGAATATAATATTTTTAAATTTTTCAATCAATTTCTTAATAGTTTCTTGAAATCTTTGTTTATTTTTAAATTTATAAAATTTAGAAGAAATCATACAAATATCATATAAACAGTGCAAATTGATGGACTATAAAGTACAAATATTCTTTTGGTAGTTAAGTAAAAAAATCTTAGGAAATCTATGAGTTCATTTATGTCATACCAATCACTATCATCGAGTCTATATTACATATTTGAATTATGAGCATTCTAAACCATTTGTAAGGATTTTCTATATTCATAAGTGACTACAAACATTTCATATAAAGAATTCCATCTAGTAGACACTGTTTTTGGAATTTTTCTAGGTGGAAGATTATATTCAAAACAATGATTTTGAAAATCTCTACGCCTAGACTTAATTTGACATTTAAATATAAAATGACATGCATTTTCAACTTTCATGCAACCGTTATGATATATTTGTATACCATCTCTAACAATCAAATTAAATATGTGTGCATCACACCTAATATGATAATCATCACCATAAACAGGGCAAAGAGTAGGTTTTAACAATTCAAAAGCAACTGTATTATTTGCAGCATTATCTAAGGTGATACTACTTATTTTATATCACATATTCCACATCTTTCTAAAATATCTAAAACTATTTGAGCTATATAACAACCAGGTTTTTTTGCACCTGACAACATTTATAACCTAAAATTCTTTTTTGCATAATTCAGTTTTCATCAATCCAATGTGCAGTAACAGTCAAATAATCATTATCGTTTATACTGCGGTCTATATCAGAAGTAATAACTATTTTACAATTATTATAATAAAATAAACAAGGAAGATATTGAAAATGTTGTGCTTGATAATCAAAATCCTCATTAAAATTATCAAACTGTCTTTGTAAATGTTCACGATAAGGATCTAATCTAGAATTACTATCAATGCTAAAAACAGTATCATTATCATGTGTGTAACCCTCCGTATTCATTCTTACTATAGTAGATTTTTTATTTTTAGATCTAGAAGAACTACCGGTTTTTTGATTATTGGAGGATGTAAAGTTATACATATTTTGAACACGCTAAATTGCACTTTTTTTACCTTTTCCTTTTTGAACAACATTTTTACCGGAATCCATATACAAATATTAAACGTGAGTAGATTATATATAATACGAAAAATGTAATGTAAACAAATAATTATTGCAATATAATTGAGATGTAAATTATAAGTTGGAACGAATGTACCGAACGTCTACTTAAAAAAGTAGATGTTTATGACCGCCGAAAATGGAAAGTTGAAAGTTGAATTTTGTAGTTCCAAATCGAATTTTTAAAGACCAAAACTGGAATTTCAACAATTTTAAGAGATTAGAGAGTAAAGAAGTAGAGAGTAAAGAGTTGAGAGAATAGAAGATGATTTTGTGAATTTGTGATTGAAAAGAATGAAAGTTTAGGGGTATTTGTAGGTAAAAAAGGGTTAAAAGTGTAATTTTTCAAACTTTGAGGTATTAAAAAAGTTGGGGGGGGGGGGTAGGGGGGTGTAATTGGCTGCAAAAGGGGCAAACGGTAACAAAATTTTAAAAATAATTTTTTTAAAAATTGGACCGGACAGGAACCGGGATCTACCGGACCGGGACTAATCGGTAAAACCCGATTTCCGCCCCGTTACCTGTCCTAGACCCCGTACTTACCGGTCCCTACTGGGACTAACCGGAACGGAACCGGACCGGTAACGGACCGGGACAGACTGGACCAGATTCCGGTTCCTACCGGTTCCGCTGCCACCCGTACTCATACCGGCAAGCCATAAGTCACGAAATGAACCTACTATATGTCTCAAATTCGGATGGGTAGTCTCAAATTGGGAAAGGGTTATAGAACTCAAAACGAGTGACTGGGTCATCATAGGAAAAGAGAAGGTCATATGGAAGAAGAATCACCACATAGCAAAAGATATTTCACAAGAGCAGAAAATAGGAGACTGAAAAATAACGCTAGGTTCAAAAACAAGTATAAAGAATAGCTATAGATTAGAGAAAACAAAAAATTTGCACAAATCATTAAACCTTCTAACCATTTTACATCACCATAATTTCCCATAAGAAAAGAATTTTTTTGTACACATTAAGCCTTCTAGACATTTTACCTCACCATAATTTACCATTAAAATCCAATTTCTTCTTTTAAGGCCACCTTCTTTTGTCTACCTGTATCATGCCAAGAAATACTACTATCCCATGCCATGCAAGTTACTATTCAAGTGTGCCTTTGTCATAAAAGAAAATTATTCCATTATCTTGCCATACAAATCTGACTGTCCTATGCCATGCAAGTTACTATTCAAGGGTTCTCTTGGCCATGTAATTTACTATTCAAGGGTCCCTTTGTCATAAGACTTGTTCTCTAGTTCATGAAGAGATTCCTACACTGTCTTAGACCTTCAATTTGTTTATTATTCTGATGATAAATTTATTAAATTATCCTATTCTGTGCTGCTCCGTGTTTCTTCCTTTCCTAATATGAGGTGATGCGAGGGGGAGTCACAATGCTACTTTCGGAAAGATGGCTCCTAGCAGTCAATAAGAAGGAAGGCGCAGAAGGCTTGACAATTTGGCAGGGCTTATAGTGGACAAGTTGGAGAGAGGCAGTCACTAGATGAGGCATTACGGCTGCCCATTTGATCTCTTCTTAACCTTAATAAATTATGTTAATTCCTTTTTCTCCCATGAACTCAAGAAACTTCTTTCTTCCCCTAAACATCATGTTAATGCCGCTTGACTTTTCTGTTGACGTTGACAAGATCTGCATGGACTTAGAATTCAACTGTTTCTATCAGAAATTAATGGTTCCATTGACATTACTTGAAGTTGGTTGACCAAAATCTGGTACCATTTCTCTTGTATTTCTTACTAAATAGAAACAAAACATAGAATGGTAATGTTGACATTATTTGGTGTTCCTAGTTAAAAAGGAGAATTCAGTTCCGAAAGAAGATGCTGCTACTTGTTAGTACTTATTTGGAGAGTAGGTCTTTTATGCAGGATCGACATGTTTCATATGTGTACCTAGTATCTGTCAAAACTCTTGACTGTTAATTGAAGTATCTATACAAGTGTAAGACTGAAGATAAACTGTGTTTGACTGTATCTCTTGTGACATTTTGTGGACATATGATGTATACAGTCTCCATTAAAAAGTTGCTTCATATTTAAATTATTTTATCATTTCTTTCTCTTTTTCATTGTACTTGGCTCTGATTATTTTGTTTTCCGGCAAGTGTGTCTAGATATGAATATTTTGCTGGGGTCTGATTCTTGAAGATAGAACTCTGACTGCTTGCTGCATTGCAACAGTGATTGTTGGAGAGGTTGCTAATTTTGCTGCTTATGCATTTGCCCCTGCTATTTTAGTTACTCCTCTTGGTGCACTCAGTATTATTATCAGGTATGGTAAAAGTTTTAACTCATTCAGAGTTCTAACTTTATGGTTTTGATTATTGACGAGTTTGTGTAAACCACAGTGCTGTGCTCGCTCGTATTATTTTGAGAGAGAAGCTACACACCTTTGGAATTTTAGGTTGTGCTTTATGTGTTGTTGGGTCCATCACAATAGTGCTGCATGCTCCACAAGAACGTGAGATTCAATCTGTGAAGGAAGTGTGGGATCTTGCTACTGAACCAGGTAGTTTCTTTATTCATATTGTTGATGGTGTTTGTTCCTTCTCCTTTTCTACCTGATCTCTCAAGCTTAACATGTTGTCAAATCTGCTGCAGCTTTTCTCCTCTACGCAGTGGCGGTGATAATAGCTGTCCTAATTCTTATATTCCACTATCTTCCCCAATATGGGCAAACACACATTATGTTTTATATAGGAGTGTGCTCACTAATGGGTTCTTTATCGGTCTGTAACTATTCCTTTCCTGCTTTGGTTCTTCCAATTAATTGCGTATTTGTATTTTTCTAAATAAAGAATTGTGTTTTTGCGTTTGTCCTATTTCCTACATATATTTTTCTTATTGAGATTTCAGCTTTACTGTGACAGGTTATGAGTGTCAAAGCACTTGGAATTGCTTTGAAATTGACATTATCAGGAACAAATCAGCTAATATATCCACAGACTTGGGCTTTTACTTTGATTGTCATTGTGTGTGTTCTTACCCAAATGAATTACTTAAATAAGGTGTGTCCTCCTTATATCCTTATTTTCTTCCTATGTTCTTCAAACATATTTGCTATCTGCTTAATGAATTTGTGCTCTATGTTCTTCCAATTAATCTGCAGTTTGCTTAATACATTTGTGGTGGCCTGTTTCATATTAAATAGAAGAATTAACTTAAATAATCAGTTATCCGATTATTTTAATTCAGTAAAATGATTACTTTTGTGATAATAATTTAATTTCAATATGATTTCTATTTAGACCAGATTGATACTAGTGGATGGATATATAAATATAAGACGCTTTTAAATAAAATACTACTTATTAGAACTCTTCCTGGGTGGAACTTGCCATTCAATTTCGTCAAGAACTATCATTTAAATAATTTTGTTAGTAAATAAAGTATGAGTGAATAAGTATGTCAAATAATAAAATACTCTATAGATTGATAGAAAATAAATAAGATATACATGCAACCATACTAGCCACATAAGTTAGTTAGTGACCAAAGGAAAAAGAAAAAATAAATAACAAAATAACATAACACAAGACAATCTTTTATATGCGCATTGCTTCTAAGATAGTGAATGAGATTTTTTTTCCACTATGCTACACCAAATGTTACGACAAAAATAGTACATTGCATTTAAAGAAAGATTAATCAATACCTTTGTGAATGAACTATCGCAAAAAAGTTCTAAGATATGAAAACTCTAAATCTGAAAATGCTTAAACATAAAAAGAGAAGAAGAAAAAAAAAACTTACATCTCTTATATGTCACTAAAGGGGTGCCTGTGGAACTTAGAAGTATGCTAACTATTAATCGAAATTCAAATTTCTCCCAGGCATGATTCCCAACGACCTTTCTCTCTCCTACTTCCTTGGAGAGTAGAAGCCCTCCTCTCCGACAACCTTAGTCAGTGTCAGCCCTTCTCTTATAAGCCACCAATAGCCACCCATTGTGGTTATAGTCCAAACACCCTTGAAATTCTAAGATGGTGGAAAATATAATTTACTTTAATGCTAGTTTCAAATCCTTCGACATCACCAGATGGGATACTGCGAAGTGGTAGTGGAACAAATGGGTAGAAAGGAGTAGGAAGATGATATGTAGGTCATCATTGAGTAGGAAGGCAATGGAGTGACTATGTTTCTGCCTAAAGGAAGCATCAAAGGACAATTAGAAGGAAAGTAGAAGATGGAAGTTGGCAGAATGCAAAGCTGAGCTCTTTTGCACGAGGAAAAACAGTGAGTATAGGAGATTTATAAGCATCATATCACTAAATAAAGGAGGTCATACATGCCTAATCATCCCCGAACAAGCACTAAATGCTGGGTGGTTGGATATTGCTTTTAAGATTGATAAGTTCATTATATGCCAGAAGAAGAAGGAAATTTCACTCTAGAAGGTGACTCTGCCGGCTACCCTTATGCGAGAGCTCTACAACAGAGTAAATGGCAGTCAAGGAACCTATGTGATGCTGAAGTCAGTTACAAGGAAGGAAAGATTGGGATGTCTGTTAAAATACAACTATATGAGTTGCTCCAGAGATGCTTAGTTGGTTTTTGCATGGAGAGGAGACAAAGGAAAGACCAACTCTGGTTGATATTTTTAAGGTGGTCATCTTCAAATTGGACAAGGCTTTTGGAGTCGATGTATATGAATTGACCAGCGAGATGTTCTTGTTCGAATCCCCGAATAGATTCATGACAGAACAGACCAGATAAGGCCAATGGAGATGGAAGAACTACAAATTCCAATTTGAATGGTGGAAGCCAACTACAAGATGTACACTCGTAGTTTCTGAAGTTAAGGAAAGCTGGATTAGGGTTGTGGGAATTCCATGACACCTTTGGTCGATATTTCAAGAAATAGGCGAGGTCTATGGGGGGTTAGACTACTACGGAGAAGGAAACAAAACTCAAGAATCATTTGAAGTAGGCTCAAATTCTGGTGGCAAATGATGTGAGAAGCATATTAAAGGAAGTAGTGGTGGCACATAAAGGAGTTATCTTCCACTTTCGGATCTGGGTGGAATGAAAACCTATGTTCGAATTGTCATTGGAAAAAGAAATTACCACCGCTGGAGAAGAAACGTCTTTGTACCATGAGATGGGTCTTAACCAGCAGATCTTCGGAAGTTCCTGTGATGATGTACGAGAATCCCCTCGATTTAGGGATTTTTACTGGAGTAGACATGTGGACAGCAAGCTAGCGACAATTGGGAGAGCTAATTCTCACCTCATATGTGAAGGGCACGTGAGTCAGTCAAAGGAATTATCTGACATGGTCTATGTACACAGACCTAATGGGAAACAACCAATAAAAATGTTAAAAGGCCCAGATCTGGCTGGGCTTGTTATAACAAATAATTTCCAAGGAGAAAAAGATGGAGAAACCAAAGGCCAGAAGGTAAAACTCTTTGGAGATGACATATGAACGCGCATGTCTCTACATGCAGCAGTGCCAATTGGATAATAGAGAAATTTTTAGGCAGAGACAGTTTTGTGGATTATGGTTAACACCAATGGGGAACCCTCGACGGAAACAGGTGAGGAACAAAGATCAGCAAGAAGAGAGAAATTGCGAGCTTCTTAGAGCAGACACAAGTAGTAGTGGAATAACATCATAGTGCACGGACACAACAATTGTGAATTTGGGGGTGGAGGAAATGGATCCTATAGTGATGCAACATCATATCACATAGGAAAATGAAAGAGACACTTCAAACTGTGTTCAACAAAATTTGATCAAACTAAGGGAGAATTTTTGGGATTGATATCCAAGGGTACGAAGAGGAGGCTACTGAGCTACTAATGCAGATTGATAGTTGTAGACAAGTAAGGAGAATGGAGCTGGATGTGGAAATTAAGAAGATAAAGATCAAGGGTGCACAACAATTAAAGAATCTTGTAGCTTTTGACGTTAAATTCAAGAGTTCTGGGAAGAGGAACATGGGGGGGGGGGGGGGCTCACTAGCTCTAGTGCTTGATGAATTTCAAACTAGTGTCTTGGAATGTTATGGGGTTGAATAATAGAGATAACAGGAGATTAATAAACAATCTTATAATGGGGTGGAAGGCATATATTATCTTCTGCAAGAGACAAAATTGGAAGGGAATGTTGTTGAGGTGGTTAAACAAGTTTGGGGAGGGAGGTGGATTAGCCATGATGCATTGGAAGCAAATGGGAGGGGGATCATCTTATTGTGGGATGAAAAAGGGCTTGGAACGGTGAGGTGCTTGAAGTTGGCACATACTCTATCATATGCAAGTTTGAATCACAACTCCAAAATTTTAAATGTCACACAACAAATGTGTACGTACCAAACTGCTACAAAGAAAGGAGATTGGTATGTGAAGAACTGGGCTCTATGAAGGGCTTACTAGAAGGATCATGGGCCATCTGTGGGTCTTTAACGTCTCAACATTTCCCTCGAAAAAAAGAATTACATAAGGAGAACAAGGGGTTATGAAGGAATTCTTAGATTTCATTGAAGACTTGGATTTAATTGATTTAGAATTGGATGATGCTACATACACTTGGTTTTAAAAGGTGATCAACAAGGAGTAGCATCCAGAATTGATAGATTATTATTGTCCAAGGAGTGGGATGACAATTTCAATAACTTGAAACAAATCCCACTTCAAAGACTGAGCTGAATCATATTTCAATAGCCCTAATAGGAGGTTCTTGAGAGAGGAAAAAGAATTATCTCAAATTTGAAAATTGGTGGTTGAGTTAGAAGGGGTTCATTGACAAAGTCACATGATGGTGGAACTCTTTTAGCTACACAGGCAAACCAAACTACATCTTGGTATGTAAGCTAAAAGCACTTAAATTTAAACTCAAGGAATGGCAAAAGGGGTGGGGGGTGGGGGTGGGGATGGGAACTTGGTAATAAGAGGAAGAGATTGTTGGATCTACTGACAACTTTAGAAGCAGATATAACTCTCACCGAAGAGGAATGACCAAAAAGGCTCAATTGCTTATTAAATATGAAGAAATGTTAAAGAAGGAAGTGATATCTTGGAGACAAAAGTCAAGAGCTCTTTGGTTAAAGGAAGGGGACAAGAATATACAGTTTTTTAACAAGATGGCTAATGGTCATAGAAGTTATAACAACATAGACCAACTCATGATTCATGGGGCAATCACTCAAGATCCACATAGAATTCAAAATGAAATTGTTGATTATTATAAAAGTTCGTATACGGAAATTAATCAGTGGAGACCTATTTGCCAAAATTTGCAACTTCCAATCCTAACAGAAGAGGGCAAAATGTTATAGTAGTTTTGGTGAAGAAGTTTTAAGAGCCCTAAAATTGTGTGCAGTAGATAAAGCTCCTGCCCCTGATGGGTTCACTATGGGGTTTTTCGTGAAATGTTGGGAGGTGGTAAAGCAGTACAGGATAATTTTTAGAACTTCTATGATCAAGGAATTTTTTTTGAAGAGCTATAATGCAACATTCGTAGCACTAATCCATTTTTTTTGATAAGGAACATTCGTAGCACTAATCCATAAGAAGAAAGGAGCAAAAGAGCCAAGAGAGTTAGGCCTATAAGCTTGATTGGCAGTATCTACAAACTGATTTCCAAAGTCTTGACTGAGAGATTGAAAGGAGTGGTGGACAATCTAGTAGATTCCCAACAAATGTGCTTTATAAAGGGGAGACAAATCATGGATGCTGCCCTGGTTGCTAATGAAGTTGTAGATTCAAGACTTAAGCAAAAAAAGCTTGGTATTCTTTGTAAATTGGACATTGAGAAAGCCTATGACCATGTGTGCTAGAGTTACCTTCTAAATCTTCTAGAAATGATGGGTTTTGGACAGAAATGACCGAAGAGGATAATTTATTGCATCTCAACTGTGGGGTTTTCAGTACTTGTGAATGGTTCCCCAACATGTTGCTTTCTAAAGCAGAGAGGGCTTAGACAAGGTGATCCTCTGTCACCTTTTCTATTCTATTAGCAATGGAGGGACTAAACATAATGATCAAGACAACCAACCTAAGAGGATGTATCAGAGGGTTAGAAGTTGCCAAGTGACAACATGGAAGCGACACACCTTCAATATGCAGATGATACTATTATTTTCTGTGGTGCTTGAGAAGAGCTACGGAAGTATTTAAGGGTAATTGTTGTGTTGTTTGAAGGAATATCTGGTTTGCTGATCAACTGGAGACGGAGCCTAATGTACCCTATAAATGAAGTCACCAACATAAACTGGCTAGCTACTATACTTGGTGGAGAAGTTGGCAGCCTGCCAACAGATAGAAACATGGGATAGTGTGATATAGAAGTGTAAAGAAAAGCTAGCTAGGTGGAAAACTCAATACCTTTCAGTTGAAGGAAGACTAAGGGTGTGTTTGGTATGAAGGAAAATGTTTTTCATGGAAAATGTTTTCTTGGAAAACAAGTAGATATTTGACTTATTTCTCATATTTGGTTGGAGAAAATATTTTCCGAAAAAATATTTTAGTGTTCGGTTTTTGAATGAAAAATGTTTTTGAAAAATATTTTTTATTTTTTACTAGAGTAGAAAATAATTTTTGAAGTTGATTTTTTAAAAAAAACACACTTAAAATTTTTTCCGTGGGGGTGGGTTCGAGGGTCGGGGTGAAAAAATTAAAATTTAAGTTGATTTTTTTTAAAAAAAAACAATATCAATTTTTATTTTTGGGGGGATGGTTGGGTGGGGGGTCGAGGGTGGGGGGTCGAGGGTAGGGGTGAAAAAAATGAATTTTTGAAGTTGAAGATATATTTTTTTTTAAAAACTTAATTTTTTATTTTTTTTGGGATGGGAGATGGTAGAGGGGACCGAGGGTAGGGGTAAAAAAAAATGAAATTTTGAAGTTGAAAATATTTTTTTAAAAATAAACTTAAATTTTTTTAGGGGTAGGGGAGCTGGTAGGGGGTGAGTTGCGGGCTGGTAGAGTGGGTGGGTGGGGGGCTGGTAGGGGAGTGGGTTGGGGGCTGGTAGGGTGGGGTGGTAGGGCGGAGGTTGTAGGAGAGTTTTGAAAAATGTTTTCCTTAAGTTTTGAGGGGAAGTCATTTTCCTCAAATTTGAGGAAAATGAGTTGATTTGGAAAACATTTTCCAAAACATTTAACCCAACCAAACATGAGAAAATTGGAAAATATTTGTCGGAAAATGTTTTCCTTCTTACCAAACACACCCCAACTCCCATTAATTCATTCCTTGATGATTTATTAACTTATATGATGTCTTTATTACCCATCCCTCCAGGGGTTATCAAAAGGTTGGACAACATTAGGAGAGTTGTTGTGGTAGGGAAAGAAAGAAAAGAAAGGGTACCACTTGGTAAAAGGGAAATGTGTGAAAACTACTTAGAAGAATGAGGCTTGGGGGTGAAGAATTTGGAATTTCAAAGCAAAGCTTTGAGGAAGAAGTGGTTATGTAGAGATGCCAATGACAATCAGTTGTTGTGGAGCAGGGTCATTGGTGCCAAATAGAACTGGAAGACAGTTGGATGACAAAGGTGGTGACTAATACATATTAGGTCAGATTATGGAGATCTATAAGAGACATGTGGGATGAGGTGAGAACTCAAAGAAGAAAGTGGTGAATGGAAGAAAGACCATGTTTTGGAAGGATGAATGGCATGAAAAAGACAAGCTTTATCCCAGATATTATTATTAATGTAGCTTTGTTCCAACAAAGATCGATAGCAGTCTTATGGATACCACAAGGGTGGTTCTTTGCCTTTAGGAGACAACTAAATGACTTGGAAATTATGAGAGTTTGATTAGCTTCAGCTTGGGGAGGATATATTATGGTGGAAGGGTAACAAATCGGTATTCAAAGCTAACAAAACTTACAAGATGATGGACACCTAGTAATCATAATCTAAACTGGCTATGGAAGCAAATTTGGAAAAATAGGATACCTTACAAAATATCTTATTTCGTTTGGTTATTGGCCAAAGAAGCAACATTGGCTCAGGACAATGTAATGAAGAGAGGGATAACTTTGTAAGGAAACATATGAGACAGTGAACCATATGTTTCTACACTGCACTTACACTCGGAAGGTATGGAGAATATTTCTATGTCTCAAAGGCATCTTTGGACCATGTTAGGAAAGTCTCTGAGGCTTTGAAGAGCTGGGAGAAAGCACGAGTACATGCTAAAAACAGAGATAGATGGAGAATTATCCTTGCTACTTTATGATGGTCAGCCTAGAAAGAGGGGAATTCTAGGTGTTTTGAGAGCATCGAGAATAGTGTGCATAAGGATAAACTAAATTGCGTTTTATTATGTTTTTCGTGTAACCAGTTATACTCAAATGAAACTGTTTGTACAGTTGATGTTTTATACTCATTAGAGTATAACTGATTATACCAAAAAACAAAAAGTAAAATGCAAAACTTTCTGCGCATTGTTCTCTATGCGCTCAAAACATCTTGAATTCCTTTCTTCAAATAGCCCACCAGATAGCCCCCGGGATACTTTCCATCTACCTGTCTTTAGCATGTACACCCAGTTCCTTCCAGCATTGTAATGCCTCAGGCACCTTCCTGGGCATTGTCCAGGAGATGCCTTTGAGGCTAGGAATATTCTGCAAAGATGATGGATGTACTTACAATGTAAAAATAGATGTTTAACCATCTCAGATGTTTCACCACATAGGAAACACCTGGAGCCCCCTCTTCATAACATTGTCCTGTGTAAGGACTGCTTCCTTAGCCATTAACGACAAAAAAGGAGACTTGTGAGGGATTCTGCATTTCCATATTTGCTTCCAAGGCCATCTTGAGCACTGTTGATCTGTCTGATCCATCAACTTGTCGGCTTTATTGACTTTGAACACTCCTTTGTCAGTTCCTGTCCACCAAAATTTATCCTCTCATATCTGTAGTCTAGTGGAAGTGTTTACAATGTTTAGAATTCAGCGACTCTTACTATTTTCCAATCATTAAGTTGTCTTCTGAACGTGAAATTCCATCTTTGTGATAACCATAGATCCACTATAGTGCTTTATTGAATGCATGCATAATTAGGTTGTAGATGTCTGGAAAGCGATCTCCCATGTTGCCTTTCTAATGCCAAATGTCCTTCCAAAATTTGGTCTTGCTCCCATCCATTTCGTTTGCCTTTGAGTTACTTTTAACTTCATTTCACAAGCTTCCGATGGACCTGCATAGGCTAACACCATAAGGAGTGGTTACTACTTTAGTTATCCAATTGACCTCTGCTTCATATTTAGATCCAATTAGTTTCCTCTATAGCATCTTGAGTTGTTTGCATTCTTTCACAACCACTTCATATTAAGAGCTTCGCTTTGCAATTTCAGATTCTTTATTCCCAACCCTCCATTTTTCTTGCTTGTCATGACTTCCTCCCATTTAACCAAATGGAAGCTTTTCTTTGCTTTGTTGCCTTGCCACAAAAAATTCCTCTGACACTATCCAACTTTAATGACCCCTGATGGGATAGGAAATAGGGACATCATATAGGTTGGCAAAACATCAAGTACTTAGTTATAAGGGTCAATCTACCCCCTTTGATAAGTACTGAGACTTCCACTTGGCCAATTTCTTCTCACTTCTAAATCGCACTATACCATATGTCTATGGACTTGGATTTGCCCCCCAAAGGCTGTTATCACTCCTTAGTTATCCAATAGTTATAACATTAATTTCTTTTTAGTATTAGTTAGTTTTCTGTAATAGTACAACTATTTTCATGTAATAGTGCAGTTCTTCATTTTAGCTAAGTTAGGAAGCCATGTCCTAGTTTCTGCGGGTAGCTATTTTATAATTGTTGCATTTAAACTATTGTGTGTCTGAGGAAATGAAAAAAAAGGAGAAAAGTAATTTAGTTTTTGAGTAGTTTAACTCAAGAGATTGCAGGTTCTCTCTTAACGAACCAACACCATAGGTCGTAAGAAGAAAACTTCAGATTCATATTGCAGCATCCAGTAACTAGATCCTTAACAAGGGACCATAACAAAGGCATTCCCAAGTATGTATTAGGCAGAACCCCTATTTCACCACCCAGAATTGATGCTAAACAACTCATGTTGTTTACTTCATTAAAAGGATACATTACATGCTTCCTCCACTGTATATGCAAATCGGAAATACCTTCAAATCAGACCAGAATCAGTCTTAGATACTTCAGTTGATTCTCCTCAGCATTACAAAAAATAAGGGTATCATTAGCATATTGCAAGTGTGTCACTTCTAGTCTCTCAGCACCTTCTCCGGCCACATGAAAACCCCTTAACCACCCTCTCAAGTTAGCAATTTTTATCATTTTGCTTAAACCCCCCATATTGATCACTGATCAGGAACACAAAAAGGTAACAAGGGATCACCTTATCTGAGCCAAAACAATATGCCTGCTTTATGACCCCCAAAAAAACTAAAAAAAGAAGAAGAAGAAGAGCCACAACAAATGCATAATGCTACTAATATTTTCACAAGCTTTTTAGATTTCCCCCCATAATTTATCCAAGTCAAAAGAATACCCTATTTCATGACCCCAAACCAAACTTAAAAATAAATTTAAAAGAAAGGGTACAACGAATACTAAAAACTACTAGATTTTTGTAAAACTTCTTTTCTTGGTCTTGAAGAGATAAAAATGTTTTTGGCCTGTCTTATTCTATCAATCCCAAGCTAGTCCTCGTTATATTTGGTTAAGCTCATTTAACCTTCAATTAAGCAATGTGTAGGATTTAGTCCTTCAATTACCGACATCAAATAAAATAACTGCCTGTTCAATTGCAGAGGGGTAAGTTAGGTATTTCATGTTACTTTAATTGCAAACACTTAAAAAACGCCTTCGTTTTGTTCTCTCCTATCTCTAATTCTCATCGTCTTCCTCAATAATATTTTCCTTCATCGATCATTTTCTTTCTGGCATTCTTTCTCAAGAAAGAGCAAATGTTTGCTGTTTGTGATATTTTGTTAGATTCTTCTTATTCAATTTTTTAGGAATAATGAATTTTGAATGGCGACAATCTTTAGCCATTTGTTAATGATTTCTTCTTTATCTGCAAGTGGGCTAATCTCCACTTCTTCTCCTCTTTCTTTTGGATCTCGCATAGAAGGTCGGTGCTATGGCTTCCATAATTCCAACCCTTATATACCTTGTAAACCTGCCCCACCACTTCGATCTTTTTTTGTTCTAGTTTTAACAAATTTGGAAGACACTACTATAGAGAAATTTGAGATTAATACGAAACATGTTGCTAGGGGTGTGCATCGGTCGGTTCGGTTCGGTTTTACATATAGTCGGTTCGATTTATCGGTTTTAAAATATGCTAACCCAATAACAAACCAATAAGACATTTTTTATCGGTTTATCGGTTTTTGATGTTATCAGTTCGGTTTCGGTTAACCCAATAAGAAAATGTCGATCAAATAATATATAATAGTACGTATGTTATAATTACATGTTACCAACTTACTGCCAAAACATAATGAAAAACTTTGAATGTTGATTAAATTACTAACATTCACAAACTTGCAAAAGCTATCGCCTACAATTACGAACTAGAATTAAAACTAAAATAAAATATTGCAATGAGACAATCTTGAACAGTTGCTTGATCCACCGGATAATCAACAAAGTTCTCACCAATTTCCTAACAAAAAAATCATATAGCCTGAAAAGCTAATATTGAATCTATTTATGTATTAAATTATGTATATTTAATATTGAGGAAGGGTAAAGTAGTAAATAACTATCGTCTTATTGGATTATCGGTTTCCCCAATAACCCAATAGGAAAAATCGAAACCGACCCAATAACCCAATAATTATTTTTTCTAAACCCATTAAAAACCCAATAACCCAATAACATTTTATCGGTTCGGTTTACTGGTCGGTTCGGTTTTTGCACACCCCTACATGTTGCTTTACACAACAAAAAGAAAATCAAATCGGCTAGAAAAAAGATTGTACATGATCTAGAGATGGATCTTGAAATAATCCTCTAGAATATATTTTATAAGAAAGAATTAATGGAGTATAACCATATTAGAAATATAAATACGTGATTTGCCCCTCTGCGATGTAAAAAATCGTTATTTTATTTGATGTCGGTTGGTTAAAGGACTAAAATCACATACATTGCTTAATTGAAGGTGCACTTAATCGAATATCATGAGGACTAAATAGGAATAATATAATAATACAAGGACAAAATGTTATTTTCCTTCTCTGTATTGTTGCAACTTTATCCAAAAGGCAAATTTTAAAGTTTTTTTTAATATTACTGTAAAAATAAGGGAAAATGAACAAGTACCACCTCAACCCCGAAATCCCAGAGACACACTTATACTATACTAAGGTCCTGTTACCCCCTTGAACTTATTTTATAAGTAATTTTCTACCCCTTTTCGACCTACGTGACACTAGTTTTAAAAAAAATCAACCAGCGTTGGGCCGACAAGATAGTGCCACGTAGACCGAAAAGGGGTAAAAAATTTATTAATAAAATAAGTTCAGGGGGTAATAGGACCTTAGTATAGTATAAGTGTCTCTGAGATTTCGGGCATAGGTTGAGGGGTACTTGTGCATTATCCCTAAAAATAAAGAAAACTATTCAAATTTCATTGAATAAAAAATTAAAGAAAGCTAATTCAATATTATCAAATCACTTTAATCCTTACAACATTAATTTTTTGGTCTAAATGGAATATACGAAGTATGTGCAACAATCTTTTTTTTTTAATTTTCGAAATATGTATTGTTATAATTTTAGGTTTTTTTTAAAAAAATTTAGTTTAGATTCTCCCCATAATTTATCCAAGCCAAAACAATATACCTGCTTCATGACCCCCCCAAAAAAGGAGCCACAACAAATATATATTTTTTCAATTTTTTTTAGATTTCCCCACCATAATCTATCCAAGTCAAAGCAAAATCCTTCTCTATGACCCCAAAACATTTTTAAAACGGAGAAGGGCCTAAAGTGCGTCATAACTATTCGAAAATGGTAAAAAATTACCCTCCATCCACCTTTCAGTCTCCAAATACCCCCGACATCAACCTTTTGGCTCAAAAATGCCCTTATTTTTAACTGCCACACTCATAAGGTGGATGAAGGGTAAATTTATACCAAATCTCATAGTTTAAATTTTAGCCCCTTTTCCATTAATGAGCTGAATCTGAATGATTAGAATTCGAACCTAAAAAACAAACATACTTAATGAACCAGATCTCCATTAAGCAAACAGATGAGGCCTGAGATGGAATCAACAAAAGAAAAAGTAAATATAAGGTAGAACCAGAAAAAGGAAACATTAAAAAGTAAAAAGAACAAGTTGGAAAAACAGAGGGCCTGTACAAGGAGGAGACCTTTATTAGTACAGGATAATTTACTGTTAGGCTTAAATTCCCATAGTTAACCATGGTGGAATCAACCTGAGCAAAACTTAGTAAGGTTTAAGCTTTGCTTGTTTGATGAAATTCAATCTTGTTTATAGTCATCTAAGGATGATGTTTTCCTTGGATGCTTTTTAGTCGCTATTTTATCTATCCCTGACTCTTTCTTTGATGAATCTTCAATGCAGGCCCTGGATACATTCAATACAGCAGTTGTCTCTCCTATATACTATGTCATGTTTACCTTTTTGACTATCTTAGCCAGTATAATCATGTTCAAGGTGATTCTTTGATCATAGACATTTTAATGTTCAGTTTTGCTTTATGAATAGTAAAAATACGTAATGTGCTGTGACTGAACTCGGTTACACATCAAGTTTGCCAAAGCCTTCTCCTGGTTGTTTCACTATATAATTGGTTCTCTGTTCTGGCCAGCTTAGGGGGTGCGCAAATATGATTTTCTTTCAGTCCATTTGAACACAATAAACAGGGACATGCATGATGTTCGGCATATCCAACTATAACTGGCCATTTAACAACATATTGAGGTCTTGAGTGGTGAATCCTTGAAGACAATTTTTTTTTTTTGAAATTAATCCTTGCATGCAATTTGTTACATGTCTTTAGGACAATTTGAAGCTTTTTGAGCATCCATATTTATTATTTTTCATGGTAGCTTCAAGGTATCTTATTCTACTCGTTGTGTTTGAGTGAACAGGACTGGGATAGACAAAACCCAACTCAAATAGTAACAGAAATGTGTGGATTTGTGACTATTCTTTCTGGAACTTTTCTTCTTCACAAAACCAAAGACATGGTTGATGGTATGTTCTACTGTTTTTCTTTTGTTTGGGTGAACAGGACTGGTCTCGCCAATTTCTCAAAGCATCTCTTAATGGAATCTAATACAGGTCCTGCCATGCTGCCTGTGCGACTTCCCAAGCATGGTGATGATGAGAATGGTTTTGGGCAAGAGGGTATTCCCTTGAGGCGGCAAGATTCCTTGAGATCACCATAATGTATGATTTTTGTATTTTCCTTCCCTATTCCCCACCAACCTGTCCAACTGTTTAACCGCCCAATTCAGCTGCACCAGTCCATTCTCATAGTATTTTCTTCTCAGAAGGGACCACACTCATATTGTATACAATTGGGGGACTCTTTATAATATTCAGCAAGAGAAATGAAGGCGCTTTCTCACCCTTCTTGTATCGATAGAATCATCAGAAACTTGTTCATGTGATTGCTAAGCCTATTGTACAGAAGCTCAGTTCTCTATGTATTTCCGAGCAGATTGGTTCCAGGCGCACTATCTTGACATACCTGTAAAAATAACTAGTATATTCGATCGTTTAACAAGAACTAAATCAGTTGGATTTTTGTATGCTCCATCAGCCATTAATGTAATAGCTTTATCCTACTTCGTATAATGACTATCATTTGAGCTAGTTGCTTGACATTTGTAGTAGTAGTTCACTTTTGTATGGAGCAGGAAAAACTACTACTATGCATCTCATACACATAGGATAATTAAGCATTACTTGTTGGGAAAATTGAATAACAATACAACCAGCTAACTTACATTGCAAAATTATGGTCCAAAAATTGCACTGCAATTCTTTAGTCCAAACAGAATATTGTTGATTTGAGTCTTCATTGAAGTTTCGAATATTAAATTTGTGTTCTTTAGTATTATTTGAGTCGGATTACGATATATGCTACCATTATTGACTGAAGAAACTTGAAGGGAATAGTAATGGGTCTTGAATATGACGGATTTCTAAATGAATTGGAGTATAAAAGTATTAGGAATTTTTTCCTATGTCAAAGTGAACTTAGATCTCAATTTTTGTGAAATTCAGAGCCAAAAATGGTAAGGGTCTGATTTTTGGATATTATCTTGTTCATAGAGTTCTAGGATGATATTCAAATTTTCAAAAGGTTTTTAATCCAAAAAGCTAAGCTGAATTAGTTTTAGTAAATGGAAAAATATCAAAGAAGGGAATGAGTATAAGTGATACCACAAAGGCACAATATTTGAGGTCCTTAGGTACACAAACTATCAAGTTTGGCGATAATTCAAGCCTGGCATGGGGACGGGGACGGGGACGGGGACGAAGTGGGACGGAACGGGGGATGGGGAAGGGGGATTTCGGGGGGGGGGGGGACTGAGATTGGGGGGACGAAAATAGGTCCCATTTCGTCCCACTATATATACGGGGTGAGATAGGATTTGGGGGGATGAGACAGGAGATTTTTTTTTTAAATACTTATTTATTTGTAATGAAATTATATGTTTTTAGCTAATAAATTTTAAATTTAACTATTAACTTTTAAATTTAAAATTAAATTTTCAAATTTCAAGTTTCAATTTTCAAATTTCAAGTTTCAATTTTCAAATTTCAAGTTTCAACTTTAAAGTATTAAAATTCAAATTTGAGAAGTATAAATTTGTATTTTAAATATTCTAAAGTAATTTAAACTTGAAATTTCAAATGTCAAGTTACAAGTTTCAAATTAAGTATTTTAAAGTTAGTTTAGTACTTTAGTATATATTTAGTTGAATGTATTAAAATTAAAATGAAACACTAATTATATAAAAAGAAACTTTAATAAAAGTTAAAACCTTAAAAATTTATTCAATAGAACTTAGAAGTTACAATTAACAAATATTAGTGGAGTAACTAATCTACGTAACCACCTTATAGGAAGGATTCTGTTTCAATATGTTTTAATACGTAAAACTAATATTTATTACAAATATTAGATGAGTAACTAATTTTACGCAGCCACCTTCTAGGAAGGGTTCTGTTTTAATTAGTTCTCGTATGTAATCTTAAAAAATCCATTTTCTCCTTTAAATTTCAATTCTAATTGTCGCATCATATCGATGGTGAGATCCTCCGATGCTGGCAAACTTGCTCGAAACTCTTGTGACTCTAATTCATCATCACTGCATTCAATTTGCGTTTTGATCCAACTTGCTTGTTTTTTTAGTTTACTTTGGCAAGTTATTATTCCTCCTGTCGACATTGACCCAGTCTCTAAATAAAACTGTTTCTTCCAAACTATCTTCCGCCAATCAATGTCTAGGATCACCAATATGAAACCTTGCCGCACTGAAAGCAGCCTCCGATGCAAGTGATGAAGCTTGAATAGCTAGAACATCACGAACCATTTTGCTCAAAGTTGGAAATGCATTGCTTCGCTTACTCCACCATCCTAATAAATCTTCATTGCCATATTTGATTTCCAATGCTTCTAAAGATTGATTAAGATATTCTTTAAAATCATCACGGTTAGTAGAATTAAGACCAGAAAAACCTCGCATATAAGTTGAAATTCGAACTTCAAAATAATTTCTTGATTAGAAGTTTGACCAACTTCTCCGTCAATATTTTCAATATTTCTATATTTTTCGTACAAAATTTTTGCTTCTACTTTTATGCTAGCCTTACACGTATCACTATTTCGAATTTCTTCAGGTGAAATTTCTAAAGTTTCATAAAAAATGTCAACAAGGCCATGCACACCTCGTCATTTATAATCAGGATGAAGTAAAGTAGCAGTTAACTAAATATGAGAAATAGGAAAAAAGATATTTTTAAAATTTTTCAATCATACCTTCAATTGCAACTTTAAGTTTATCTATTTTTTTATATTTAGAAAATTGGATTGTAAGATCACAAATATTTATTAATACTGATAAAATAGTAGTATAATTAATTCCAGAAAACATGGTTGTTGCATCATAAAAAAGTCTTAAAAATTGTAATAGTTATTTAGTTTCTTCCCAATCTTCATCACAAATTCTAACTAATGGGTCAACATTATGAGCATTAAACACCATTTGTATGAGTGTTCTGTATTTTTAAGCAACTGAAAGCATTTCGTAAAAGGAATTCCATCTTGTTTTAACATATTTTGGAATTTTTCTAGGCGGCAATTCACGTAGTAAACGATGCTCATTAAATTCCCTAATTCTAGAAGCATTGTTAGTAGAAAAAATCGTAGCAACGACATAGTCAATTTTCATGCAACAACTTTCAAATAATGAAATGCCCTCTTTGTACAACTAGATTTAATATATGTGCAACACATCTAACATGAAAAGCATTACCGTCAATTGGACATAATCTAACTTTTAACATTTTAGCAGCGTTTGTATTATTAGATGCATTATCTAATGGGACAGACATTACTTTATCTATAACCATGTAATAATCTAAAATACCTAAAATTTTTGAAGCCAAATATGCACCAGTTTTTTCTCTACACATAGTATATAACTTAATATTCTTTTTTGCAAATTTCAATTATGATCAATCCAATGAGCTGTAACAGTTAAACAATCATTTCCATTAACACTATGACCGATGTCTGCAGTTATATACACTCTACTATCTAATATGCTCAATATACAACGAAGAAATTGAGAATGTTTACCTTGATATTCAAAAACATCATGCTTAATAGTATTTCTTGAAAAACCTCTATAATTCAGATTATAAGTTTGTTAAATATATTCAATAAAATCGGAATTTGAGGAAAAACAGACAAACCACAAACAACAACCATTTTAGCTAAATTTTCGCGATCTAATTTCTGATTATATTTTCGTTGTGTTATTGGACCATAGGGGTTAGAAGGATCTAATGTTCCTTGAGCCATGTTAGAAGACCCTATCAATGCATTACTGGTAATATCAAATTCATCAATTGGACCTTTTTTTCTATTGGCTAATGCTTTAGCTTCTTTATATTGAATCAACATACAAGATAACAAATATCTATTAATCCCCCTGTCCCACCTTGACCCCCATCTTGTTATGTTTAAAAGCTTGCTTACACTTATTACAAATAAAAACACTATTTTCTTTATCAAAAGTCATAAATTGCCACACAATAGAAGTTTTTGGGCGTTGACACTTCACGTTCTTCCTTGTGGGAGGTATAAGTGATGGACGCCCATAATTTTGCTCTGTTGAATTTATAGCGTCATTTGGAGCTTTTGTCACCGGTCTAGTAGGTGTATCATCTAAATCCTCTTCTTCCACTTCAACTTCTATTTCTTCACCTGAATTTTCATCAACATTAGGATTAATATTATCATAACGTCGTTCTAAACTTTCATGATCGAGTTGAACATTTGGATGAATATCATAAGGAGTATCATCAACATAAGTAGAATTATTTGTATTAAATCTAACTCTATACGTTGATTTAGATAAAGTACTACCACTTTTACTACTCTTTTTTTCTTTACATTTTTTTTATCAAATTAAATATTTTAAAAATTCCACTTTGTTCGTTATCTTGTGTTTTCTCTTTTCCTTTACCGGTATTTTTTTGGGCTAGAACTCATACTTAATTATATATAAAGTGTAATAGAAAGATAATAATAAGACAAAAAATAAAGACGAAATATAAAAAATAAATATTATGAAACGTATGTACCAAACGTCTGCGTTAATAGTAGACTTTAAATCGATTCTTGAAGCTTGTGATTTGTTGTAAGTTGCAATTTGAAACTCCAAGTCTCCAATCAATACTTGATAACAAATATGATTTAATTTTATATATTGATGTAATATGAAAATTGAAATATATGGAATAATGGATTATAAAAATATGAGAATTAAAATAGAATACAAATTAAGATTGACACTTAAGAGATTGAGAGTTGAGAGGATATAGAAAATTAGAAGAGAGAAATGAAAATAGATGATTTTGTAAGAAATTACAAGGGATAGAGGGGTATTTATAATATTAAAAATGGGTTAAAGTGTAATTATTAAAACTTGAGGGTTTAAATTAAATTTTTAAAAGTAGGGAGTGGTAGGGGGTGTTTGGGAAGTGAAAAAGGGTAAAAAAGCCGTTGGGGCCCCACTAGCCGTTTCCCCAATGGCTAGTAACGATAATATTTTCAAATTTTATAAAAAAAAAAATTAGGGGGATCCCGCGAATCGGTCGGTTCAACCGGGCCGGGTCGACCGGGACCCAGGGGTGAACTTGCCCCTGACCGGTCCCCTCACCCCACCCTATAAATCCCCCTACACTAGTGAAGGCGGCTGGGGTGGGACGCGGGTTGGGGCAGATGCGGGCCGGGGCGGGATATCCCGGTCCCCCTACCACCCCTAGTGATATTGCCAAAGTGAGACAATATCTCCAAACTTAAGTTGATAATCCGTTAACTTTGGTGAAGGGAGACAACATCACCAAAGTCACCTCTGACCTCATTGAAGTTTGTCGATCAAGGCAGTCAAAGACATTGTGAGTTCGTATATCTTTGACCTATCTCAAGTTATAATGTCTTAGCGTTGTTCATTATTCTAGTTCATTCTCATGATTTCTAAAATCAATCTTTAACTAGCGATTGATCGATTTTTTGATTAGTAGTTTTTGAATACTCACCTACTTTATGTCAAATCTACTAGATCAAACCTCTAGTATCATCATCCTTATGTTGCCATCATATTTATCACGCCACTCATCTTAAATTCAATCCTACTGTCTATAGTACTAAACACGGATAACAATATAATTTATCACATACTATACTAACTTTTGACTACTAGCTAAAATAAAGAAACACTCACCTACCAAATCCACAGGACATGTAAGTCAATCTTTATCTCCCAGCCAGCCTATTTACAAATTACCATCACATATCCTTGCACAACATAAGTACTATTTATTCATTCATTCACTATGCATCGTTGTTTTATCAGCTCTATAAGCCTCTGAATATAATGAGGTTCTCCTTTCAAAATAATAAGCGTAGCTTAGATCTATCACCTCATGAATACTCTATTTTTCTATTCAACACCTATACTTGGTCTTCACTAACACAATGACACATCAAGATAAACTCAATAGTTCAAGTCTACTCTAGCTCATCCTAACATGTAACTATTCATCTACCTTCTATCATTAAATCCACACAATATTTTTACTCCATAACCTACATATAAAAGAAAATTTCTCATTCATGAATTTCTGGGTTCATGACTGCAACTGCACACTTTACTAAATAATTATCCCCAGCCCTTAGGTTACTACACTTCTAAATGTATAGTTCTAACTTTGGTCACTTCTATTACTACTAGCTTATAAAAATGCAAAATCACACTATCTTCAAGCAACGATACTGCCAAAGTATTTCAAAACACACTTTCCTCTTAAGGGTCTCACCTAAAAAAAGGTTTAGAGAAGAGAATTTGATAACACATCCTACATTTAGCTTGTACTTAGGATTCATATGATAAAGGGAGCATTCTTTCGAATCAACCTACTTAATGCTCACTAACATTCTCCTCTCAAGCCTTGTGCAATCTCTATACTTTTTGAAGACTTCTTGTTAAGAGTAACTCATCAATAATGATTTGCATTTTGATATTTCAACAATCTTGAGTATGAAGGGTAGTTGAATAGATTTTAGAAATGCATGACTCTTAATAAGTTTCTTATGACAGAGTTCTATTGGACGATCTAGAGTATGAAAGAAAGGGAAAATTTTCCTAAATGTTTGTAGTACCCCATTTATAGAAGTGGAGTTCTCGTAACCATAAATAAGATCCTAGTGATATTAGACACGACACTTGAAATTTGTGCTATGAAACCAAGTTTGTAATGATTCAATCCTACACCCTAGATGTGGCAAGCACTCAAGAACCATTATTGGTCCCCTTTAAAACCCTCATCCTAGTTGACTACAAGTAAAACACTAACTCAAGCATACACGAAAGAATATAAAACATAAGTTTCAAAAAAGATATATGAAACTGAAAGACCCTTCAAAACTTTTTATTTGTGAAGCCTCTAATATATAAAACGAAGGTCGCGACAAGAGCGACAACACCTCAAATGTTCTCACTAATAACTCATATAAACTAGAGTCTTCTAGAAGCAAAAAGGCCTCACTCAAAAACTCAGGTGCGAATGAAATTATCTCAGTGGAACTCTTGTTGAGGTTCCTTAATACCTAAACCTTCATCATAAAAAGATGCAGGTCAAATGACATCAATACTATAACACTCCAAAAGTTTAAGACCTAATATAGAGCCTCACATGATGAACTATACCTTGTACTATTGTTTTAAGACCTAAAATAATGAACATAAATGATTTAGGAAGTTTTAGAGTCAAAACGTTAAGGAACGTCCATGACGTTTGGTGAATTGTGAAATAGAGGTTAGTGTTTCTTGGCATATTTCATGGGGGTTTAGGAGTCAAAATTAAACAAAAATTGGTACAAAGGTGTTAAACATGTATTAGAATATGTTTAGGCTCGAAACATCCGTGTACGACTCACCAAGGACTACCCTTAAGGGTCCTTGAGAAGGACCCTTCCAAAATGGTCAAAAGTTGTTAAATGATAGTGGCTACCAATGAGAGCAGTCGACGAGCCATCGTGTAGGCGATGAGGCGTCGATGGACTCTGAGGTGATGCCTTTTCCATTTCCAAAAAGGCATCAAAAACATAATCTCTAATAAAAACAACGGTTGTCCAGGACGGTGGGTGTGAGGGTCGTCGACTAACCTACGGGACGTAGGTCGGGGTCTCGTAGGTCAGGCCTGTGATTTCACTGTCCAAATTTACTAAAGTCATTAAATTAGTTAGTTAGTTAGGGGTTTAATTAGGGGTTAAGGTATGATTAGTTAGTTTGTTAAGTGAGTATAAAAGGCCCAACTCTCATTAAACTAACCTAACACACTTCACTTCTCAAAACTCAAATCCTCTTCCTTCTCTCTACTTTCTCTCTCCCCAAAGAAGACTCCATTGGAGACCAAGGTCAAAGGGTTTTACAGCATAAAGGACTTCACTTTCCTCCATCAAACTTCAAGGATTAATAAGGTATTGGAACTCTTCACCTTTGGCATTCCTTTCCTTTCCCTAAAGGAGTTTTCCAAATTGATTTCCAAAAGTTGATAAAAACACGAGTTTCATTCCTAATCTAAAATTGATCTTTCAAATTGTATTGTTCTTGGTTTCTTTTAATTATTATGGATATAATGTGATTGATTATTGGTGAATTAGGGTTGTTCTCATGTTAGACCTAATTTTATAGAAGAGATTATGAATTGACCCTATTTCCCTAACCCCAGGTTATGAATTAATGATGATGAATTGACTTAGTTCTTGTGTTATTACTATTATGTGATGAAATTAAGTCTATTATTGGATGAATATGGCAGGTTGATGGTAAGACCATGGAAGAATGTTTGTGAAGGTATATTGATAATACCTATGATCTTGAACTTGTACTTCAATTGTGAATGCTTTTACTTGATAATGATGTTCAATTGAAGTATTGGTTGTGAATAGATTTGATAGGTGATCGTATGATGAATGTAATTGAAATGTCTTTATTATGTGGATTGTGAGATTATGAATAAGGTGTAATGATATAATGTTGATTTGAATCATTTATGTGCCTTACTATGACATGATGATGATAATGTGTTAATCTCACGTATGAGGGTTGTATTGAAAGGAATTTCTCATGCAATCCCAATTGAGATAATGATTATGAAAATAAAAGGGGTTAGTATCCTATGTAATATTCTAAGCTATGATGATTAATAAATACTTAAAGACACTTCAAAAAGGAACATTAGCTTAGCACCGAGTGAACTAGTTATGAGAGGTGTCCCTTCCCAATGTGGGTGTCACATCCGGGGAGCACCCCCTAGTCGTAACCGGCATCTTAGTCCTCTTTGAGGACTAAGACAAACCTCTTAGATTACGTCATTACATCCATAGATTAAAATTTACGGAAAAATTTAAAACTTTTTTTATCTATCTTGAGCTTTACATAGACCTTTACCATATACACAATATATATTCATATCGAGTATACATAGACCCTTCGTATATGAAGATTACCTGGTCTTCTACTTTTATTGCACATATTTATACATATAAAAGATATAACATAGTCTTAAAACCGGATATCTCATCTCATAACCATATAAATAGGAGTATAAAAATTGGGCATAACCCATACAAAAATACAATAAGAGCAACATATAGGCTATACAATCTTTAGTACTCAAATTACAAGGAGAGAACTAGAAGTCTTATAACTAGAACAACATAATAAGATTAATAGTGGCATTACCCTCGGGAAGTGAGGACCTACCCAACTTGGATGACTGAGAATTCCAAGTTTTCCTTCAAAGTCGTCTCAAAAGCCATTCAACGATCGGAACCTTAAATGTTGGGGAAAAGAGAGAAAATGGGGTTAGTACACCACTTGTACTAAGTATAAGATCATATGTGCACATATCATAAAATTATGCCAAAGGGGGACATTTAACCAAACTATGCAATTTACTTTGAAAATCCTTATGCACATTCAAAAAGACCATACCAATCAATAAGACATATTCATTAAGTCAAGAACATGTACATCACAAGACCAACAATACTATGTCTAGTCAAGCGAACATCCATGTCCACAAAATTCAAAAACATAGTCAAGACAACCTTATTACCAAGCTATAACATAAACAAGCATGAATAAGAGTTCATCACAACATAACCAAAGCAAGATCATTACCTATGAACCGTCAAAGAGACGAAACACATATTCATAAATGAAACCAATCCTCATATAGTATCATCAATGGGCAATATCATCATATACATATCATATACAATTATAAGCATATACATATATAAGAACATCCTCCTAAGCCTTCCCTCAAGGACAACTAGTGCAATGTGTAGGTAGAGTCTCATACCCCTACCTAGACTAAGTTAAACCCCTTAGGTCATTTGAGTTAGAGTTCATTCCTTTAGTTCATTTTACCTTTTTGGAACATCTTGCCTTAACCGACATAGACCACATGAGCTAACGTGGAATCCGGTGTCATGGAAACCTACACCGAAGTAAGGAGAACTACTTGCCAAGGTAGTACCAAAACATGAACATAGAAACTATGTGGATCTACTAGCTAGTACTCCTATGGGGGCAACATAGTTCAAGAACTAGGAGATATAGTTGAGATTACAATCTTAAGATTGCATTAGTGATCCTACCTTCCCTATGTGGGAAGGGACACTCGTCACTCTAGTTCACTCGGTGCTAAGCAAGAGTCCCTTTTGAAATGTCTTTAATACCTTTATTATTTTTCATAGCTTAATGTAGGTCATAAGGTCTATCCCTTATATAATCATCATCATCATCATATCTGAATAAGAATTGCATGATAAAACCTTTCATTACAACCCTTACATGTGAGATAGCACATTAACATCATTATATCATAGTAAGATACATAGGTACTTCATCACCAACCTTAAATCAATACATCTTAAGCATAATCCCACAATCACATATCAAGATATTTCAATTCAACATTATACCAACCCTATAAATCTTTATATAAGGTCTACTTCAATACAACATCATAACATAAGCACAAGTAACCATAATCGAAGTAAAGAACAGAGATCACAAGACTTACTCAATATTCATCACAATGCCATCATCAAGGTCTTACCATCAACCCTGAACTTAACACAACAATGGGTGTAATATAATCACACCACAATAATCAACATAATAACAATGCCAATTGAATCATTATACAACAACTCATGACTAGTTCATAGCCTAGAATTAGAGATTTAGGTCAAGTTCATAACCTACTTCACAATCTAGATCAATTCCTCAAGAACTAGCATGGTAGGACTACAATTCATCTCAATTTATTCATAAATTGAAATAATAAAATCATATAATAGTAATTAACACATCAACCAAGACAATTACATTAATACTAGATAGTTCAATTCAAGATCACAACCTAGGGTCATCTTCTAAAAACTAGACCAATCCATCAAGAAATAACATAATTGAGTTATAATACATGTTAATATATTCATTATATACAAAGTAAATCATAAACAAATCAAAATTGAAAGATCAATTTTGATATTGGAAAAGACCCTCATGAAAACTCATCTTTTGAAATCAATTTGAATGAACCCTTTGGGAACTAAGTCCCAAAGGTGAAAGAAATCCCATACCTTAATATTTGATGAATATATATTCAGAAACTTTTAGTTTTTCAGCCCTATAACCTCCTTGAATTTGACCTTCTATGATGTTATTCAACTTGGGAGAGAGAAAGAAGAGAGAAGGAGGAGAATTTGGGTTTAGGAATCATCAGGGCTTAGGTTCGTTTAATTAGGCTAGGGTATTTATATAGGTAATTAACCAACTTAATTATACCTTAATAAACTCATAAATAATTAAATAAACATCTAATCAATTAATTTAGTCAACTTAAATTGTGCAACAAAACAATGTGCCCACATACGACACCCCGATCGACGCCCCGTTTGTCAAACGAAGGCCAAGGGACCAAACGTCCTGTTGGTCCACCGTTAAGTTCAGATTTTTTCCAAAACAGGCCTCCCATGGATTTTTCTAAGTGACCATCGATGCCCTGTCGATTAGTCCACAATTTGTCGTTGCCACTCGTTTGTGCACACTACCTTTTGGCAGCTTTTTGCCAAATTGCAAGGGTCCTCCTCAAGGGCCCTTGGTTTGTCCTTGGGGAGTCATACCTGTACTTTTCAACTAGAAGCTAACTCTAATACGTTTTAGACACTCTTTCACCAAAATTAATCATTTTCTGACTCCTAAAACTTAATAAAATAGGCTAAGGCACACTAGCACCTCATTGAACTAGTTTCCGGATGTCATGGACGTTTCTCTATGTTTTGATTCCTAAACTTCCTAAATGACTTATATACATTAAAATTGACCTTAAAAAAGTGTCTAAACCTTTTTACACCTATGTTATGCTCTAGAAAAAGTCTTATACTTTCGGAGTATTACAGTGGGAAGGTAGGTTCACAATGATTCTCATGACATAGAGATTACAATGTCATTTTTCACAAAGAGGGTCTCAAGTTTGTCTCCTAGTTCTTGAACTATGTTTCCCCCCATAGGAATACTAGCTAGTGGATCCACCTAGAATGCTATGTTCATGTTTTGATACTACCTTGGCAAGTAGTCCACCTTTTTTGGTGTAGAGTTTCATGATACCATATTCCACATTTAGATCATGTGGTCTATGTCAGTTAAGGAAATTGTTCCTGAAGGTAAAATCAAGTAATAAAGTGAACTCTAACTAGGGTTACTTAAAGGGTTTGACTTAGTCTAGGTATGGGTATGAGACTCTACCTATACATTGCACTAGTTGGCCTTGAGAAAAGTTCGAGAAGGTTGTTCTTGTGTTCTCATAAAGTAAATGATATGTATATGTTGTATTTACATGTTGATGATCTATTTGATGTTGGTTTCAATTATGAACATGTTATTGGTCTATAATGTTAAATATGATTATGATTACTTATGATGCCATGTTATATGAAGTTAGACATTGATTGTGATTCCTTGTTGGGTTTACTTTGTTATGTGGGGTTATGTGACTTCACTTGATCGTTGGACATGTAAGCTTGGTAATGGGTTATCAGAAAGGGTCTTGTATATGTTTTAATATTATGAACTCTTATACATGTTTTGCTTTGGTTATGTGCTCTAATATGCTACTACACATGTTGACTTGACTTTACTTGATGATGTTGTATATGTTCTTGTCTTGATGAATATGTGCTCATTGGTTCATATGTGTTCTTGAATGTGCATAAAGGCTTTTCAAAGTAAAGTAGTATATTATGTCCCTTTAAGCATGATTTCAATGTTTTATATGCAAACGTTTCCATACATAGTATAAGTGGTGTACTAACCCATATCTCTATGTTTTCTACAAATATGTAGGTTCGTGCCGTTGATGTTAGAAGGCCATTTGCAAGACTATTTGGATATTTCCCAAGTGTTTGGTAGGTCCTCACCATCCGAGGATGATGCCACTATCTAGCTACTTGATGTTGTTATCGTCTAAAGACATTTAGTTTCCTTCTCTTTCATTTGAAGACTATTATTATATAAGCCTATATGTGGCTTTTGTTGTAATGAAGTATGGGCTATGCCCGAATGTTATACTCATTTTAGATGGTTTATATATGATATAAAGTATTAGACTGATTCCTATGTTTCTATTATGTTGTCTAAATGAGAAGCCTACATATGCTTCATATGCGAGGAGTGTAAGTAAACTCCACATATAGTATCCGAGAGGTCTATGTAAAACACACCATATAGTTGTGTAAGAAAAGTTTTAATTTTTCACACTTTCTAACCTATGAAATGGAATGACGAATGCTAAGGGGATAGTCTTAATCCTCTCCGACGCGAAGATGCCGGTTACGTCTAAGGGGTGCTTACCAGTCGTGACAAATACATAGAATGTACGAGTATCTAATATAACTGAATAAAAAATAGTTGATCCAAAAAGACTGATAGTGAGAAAACTGAAATATAATAAAAATCATGATGATAAAATCATTTAAGATATTAAATTTACTTCATTGAGAGTTTCTCTAACTAACAGCTATCACTATGAGCCTCATGATGATATAACGCCTTACCCACATTACTAGATATATCCTATACCTTGCTGGGGTTTAGGTGTGTCTTTTTATTATTTTCAAACTAGGGCACACGCGACGGAACTAACGATGGCGTATCTCATTCGATGTGAATGAGAATATGGCTTTTGGATTAACTATTCTACCATTAGGTAATTCATGTAGCTGTAACTCTTTTCTTCTACAATATTCCTTTAAGTTCGTATCCATCACCGTGTTAAACAAATTATCAAAATAATTTTTTTCAACATGCATCACATCAAGATTATGACGTAGAAGATTGTCCTTCAAATACAAGAACTCCCAAAATATACTATGTCTGGTCCAGTTATATTTAACACCATATCTAGGAAGTCTAGAAGGTGAAGAATTCGTAACTTTGGGTAATCGGAAAACTCTGTCCCAAATTTGATGCATTGTGAGTAATGGATGTGGGGGGTCACTTTAAACATTATTTTTCTAAAATGCATTTTTCATCTTCCTAAATTCATGGCACAGTGGAAAAAATTGGCAATGATAATAAAACCATGTTTTTTTTTCTATCATGCTTTAAAGTGAATGCCTTATTATTTTCCATTTAGTATGGACATTCTTGATTTCCAGCCGTCATCCATCCAAACAACAACTATGCAGGAAAATTATTAATTGTCCACATTAATAAAACATTCATAAAAAAGTTCTGCTTAGTCGATATATTATAAGTCAAAACGCCTTCAAACCACAAGTGTTTGAGATCATCTATCAATGATTGTAGATAGACATCAATAAAATTTTTTGGATTATGGGGACCTTGAATAACACAACTTAGAAAGATGTAGGGATTTGTCATGCACATTTCAGGTGAAAGATTATATGGAGTAAGAAATACCGGCCATCATGAATAAAGAGAAGTTGCATTAGAGAATGGTGTAAAGCCATTTGAATACAACCCCAATCTAACATCAAAATGTTTCCATGCTTCACCATTCATGGATGAGATAAAATACCTAACGACTTTCTATATTCACAATGCCATCTCATATGTGGGGAAAACCTCATTGATGCATACAACCTCTTTAACCTAGAAATGAGAGGTAGATAATGCATTAGCAGAATTGGGACAAATTTTCTGTCACACGCGGAGAGTATACCCCAGATGGGACCGATGTTGTCGTGCACTCAGAGGACTCAGAAAGGCCCTTAGAATTCGTCATAACATGTGATAAGTAACAAGGGCAGAAAATTTAAGACTTTTACATTCTACTTGAAGTATACTTAGCATTCATACTTAACATTCATAAACCATACGATATTCTAATAAATTGACTCACATATATAAAACCATCTAAAGTGTGCAAATTTTGACTTAGACAATAAATAGTCAATATGCCATATAGGCCTTAATACAAAAGAATCCAAAGAAAAATGACGAAAATAGGATATTCGTAATATCTACTAAAGTCTTTATAAGCTGGAAAATAAATGATAGTGTCCCAAACATGAGACCTACCAAGACTTGGAGAAAGAGTTCCAAGCTTCTTCAAATTGACCTCCATAATCTTCAATGGCCGGAACCTACACTTGTAGTAATATGAAGTAATGTGGTTAGTACGCCACATGTACTAAGTATGGGTATATGCTCATAACATTTAAGGACATGCATGAAAAATGATCATTTATCATATCTTTATAAAAAAATGCAAATTCATATGAAAGTCTTCAATGCACATACCGTATAACATATACAAGTTAAAGATTCCATCAACATTAAACATAATCATAAGCAAAGGCATATTAACTTTTCATATTCAATAGATCAGGTAACGTAGCATACAAAACACTTACTAACGATCCCATCCCCAACCTACAAGTGTAATGGTCATGTGAAGCCCCATAACCCCACACAACCAAGTAGATAAGATAGAAGCCCATGAGTATATCTTTCTGTCATATAACATGTAACATAAGTATCATCATTTTATTTAACAATATAACCAAACATAACATCATATATCATAAACATATATCGTTATGTTATGATATTACATAAGAAAAATCTCCTAGGACTTCCCTTAAAATCAGCTTGTGCAATGTCTAGGTAGAGTCCCATACCCCTACCTATACTAAGTAGACTCCTCAAGTCACCCTAGTCAACGTCCATTTACTTGTCTTTTATTTTACTGGAGGGAAAATTCGCCTTAAAAACATAGATCATATGAGATAAACATGGAATCCTGTGTCATAAAACCCCCACACCAAAAAAGGTGGTCTACTGGCCAAAGTAGACCCTAACATAACATAGCTTTCTAGGTGGATCCACTAGCAAGTATTCTATGGTGGCAACATATTTAAATAACTAGAAAATATATTAGAGACCCATAGTTCCACATTACATGGAATCCTCAATCTCATTAGAGTCATTCTGAACCTACCTTCCAACTAGGGAAGAGACACCTCTCATATCTAGTTCATCCGTGCTTAGCTTAAGTAAATTTCTTGAATAACCTTTAAGTTGACTATTAGCATACAATTATCATAGGTCATAGAAGATTAAATCTTTGTATAAACATGATCATGACCTATTTATAGTTAGATTAGAATTTCCTTTCATCGAAACCCTTTGTTTGTAAGATTAACATATCATAAATCATCTTCTGTTAAGCATACAAGAGAATATCACAATCTTGCATTATCGTATTCTTAACATGATCTCACAAGTAATATATTCATAGCCCAACATATCCACATAGTAATAGTATACACACTTTCACAACCTTATTCAAGAATTAACACTCAACTTATAACATTCATAACCATAAATTAGTAAAATACTCAATATAATAATCAAGAAAAACTCTTAAACTCATATACAAGATCGATGCATATTGTAGGGTAAAGGATAAAGGCCATTTAGGAGTTCATTCTTGTCTTAGTTCCAATCCCTTCATTTTCATATTGTAAAATATTAGAAACAATCATACGAAACCACCATGCACATAACAACATGCTTCACATGAAATTCAAACACAAATAACAACATACTCATTAAATCGTGTGGAATAGACCATAGAAAACACTTACTTTTCAGTGAAAATCATAAATCTAGGGTTAGGAAGAACATACATTTGTAGAGTAAAAACCCTAGAATTGAAGTTCTTGAAAATGATCTTTGAAAAGATCTCTTGGTGAAAGGATTCCCAAGAGTGAAAAAACCCATACCTTATCGATTAATAATCCACGAAAATTGGATAAAAAACAAGAGGTCTTCATCTTCTTGCTTAAGCTCTTCTTGTTCTTCAACGTAGTTTTGAGAAGAGAGTGTTCTTGAGAGAATGAGAGAAATTTTGTTTTATCTTGTTTAGGACATGTAAAAGAGGTCTTAATCTGACCTAATATAAATATATATTCTTCCTATGAATTACCCAAAAGACCCTACACTTAAAGTGGTCTTTTTAATAAGTTAAATTACCAAAAATATGACTTTAACGATTCTGGGAATTAGCTGCGCGTCGCGTGGCTAAATACCGTCATTTTTATTGAATTTTGAGTTGAGGCAGTGAGGTGTGTGTCATCCTTGCTTCGCAATGTTGCCTATAAAATCTTGAGGCAGAACACCTCGTGAGGACACGCGTCGCGACCTGTTCCTCCAATCCTGGCTGTTCAAAGGCTGCAAGACAGCCCGCCCACCCATATTAGGGTCCTCCCCAAGGACCTTTCGGGTGGTTTTTGGGGTGTCTTTAGCGGATGTTTAGACCCTTTGTACTAAATACTACCTATACAAGGTCACTTTACAAGTTTTGGAATTCATTTGACACCTTAAAACTTTCACCAAACATAGGGATGTCAACTAGTTTAAATTAGTTACTTTCCGGACATCAAGGTCTTTCTTTTTCATTTTGGCTCTAACCTTTTCCAAATGAGTTTATTACATCAATAAAGTTCTAAAAATATAATTTTAAGAATTATTTAATATATTGATCATTAGTCTAAGTAATGACATTTCCGGAGTGTTATATTATACCCTCCCCCCTTAGGAACATTCGTCCCCGAATAATAGTAGCACAACCAATCAACAACATAAAATCATAATGAGTCACAACTCATAGGAATATATCACAACTCCTTACAACACATACCATAACATTACACATAACACTCAATTCATGCTATATAACATATAAGAGATCCATATTCATAACACATAGTGAGGAATTTCCTTCTCAACAATATCATAAGATCAAAATGCATGAAAGAGTTACCATGGTATAAATATTCTCAAGATGACAACAAAACAACAAAATGTCAAGAAAACATATGCATACAAGTTTACATAAGTGCAAGAATAGAGTATGAGGGCATTTCCTTAAAACTCTTGTTGGTACGACCTTTACCAAATATGCACCTATTTAGAAAACAAGTTGATTTCATGATCATGCATTACTTTCTCAATTAAGATGAGTTTCTAACCTTAGGGTAGCAGGACTTCATATCGTCTTCAGCCTCCCATGTTACACCCTCAACAAGATGGTTCCTCCATAGAACTTTTACAGAGACAAGCTCCTTGTTTCTCAACATCTTGACTTGGAAATCTAGGATCTCAACTGGAACATCTTCATAGGATAGGTTCTAATCCACTCCTAAACCTTCCATAGGTTGAGCGGATGCCGGGTCGCTTATGCATTTCTTGAGCATAGAAATATGAAACGCCAAATAAACCGAAATTAGTTCACTAGTTAGTTTCAACTCATAGGCAACCATAACAATTCGTTGTAAAACCTCATAGGGACGAACATATCGGGGACTTAAATTCACCTTTCTACCGAATCTCATCACCCCTTTCATAGGTGAAATCTTCAAGTAGACATGATCACCTATTTAAAACTCAAGATCTCTTCCTCTATTGTCGGGATAAGACTTTTGCCAACTATAGGTTGTATTCAATCGATCCCTTATGATTTGAACCTTATATATAGCATGATAGATAATATATAGACTAAGGAGTGAGGACTCACCAACCTCAAACCATCCAACCGGAGATCTACACCTTCTACCATAAAGAGCTTCAAAAGGTGCCATGGAAATACTCGAATGATACCTATTGTTGTAAGAGAAATCAATCAAAGGTAAGTGATCATCCCAACTTCCCTTGAAATCAATGACACAGGCTCTTAACATTTCCTCAAGTTTTTGAATGGTACGTTCCGCTTGACCATCCGTCTGACGATAAAAAGCGATAGTAAGTTTCACTTGAGTACCTAAACCCTTTTGAAAAGCCTTCCAAAAATGAGAAGTGAATTGGGCACCTCTATCCGTAATTATGGACAAAGAAAACCCATGAAGACTCACAATTTCATTAATGTAGATCCTTGCATAATCTTCAGTCGTGTAATTGGACTTAACAAGAAAAAATTGGGCAGATTTAGTAAAACTATCCACAATAACCCATATAGAAACATTTTGTTTTCGGGTTCGAGGCAACCCAACAAAAAAGTCCATATTGATAGCTTCCCACTTCCATGTAGGAACATCCATGATTTGGGATAAACCACCAAGCTTTAGATGCTCAACTTTAACTTGTTGGTTGTTTGGACACTTAAGCAACAAACTCTGCTATGTCCCTTTTTAAACCATCCCACCAATAGACCTCTTTAAGGTCATGATACATTTTTGTGGCACCCGGATGTATGGAATAGCACGAACCATGGGTTTCTTCCAGAATCTGATTTATCAAATCCTCAACATCAGGTACACATAATCTCCCTTGGTACCTAAGCACATAACCCCCCCTTTAGAGAATGACTCATTGAGCTTACCTAGTGCTAATTCCTTCAACTCCATAAATAGTGGATCAAGATGTTGCTTCACCTCCACAACTAATGATTAGTCGGAGTTATGATGGACCATGAAACAAAATTTGGAGAATCTTCTAACCTCACACAAGCGATCCAACATATGAACATCTTTCACAAGTTATTTCTTCTCCTCTTTCACATAAGACACACTGCCCATAGTCATTCGACTCAAAGCATCCGCAACCACATTGGCCTTGCCGGGGTGGTAAAGGACACTCATGTCATAATCCCTTAAAAATTCTAACCATTTTTTCTGTCAGAGGTTCAACTCCTTTTGTGTAAACATAAATTTAAGACTTTTATGGTCTGTAAACACATCAACATGCACACCATACAAGTAACGTCTCTATATTTTCAAGGCAAAAACTACAGAAGCTAACTCAATATCATGAGTTGGGTAATTCTTCTCATGAACTTTGAGTTGCCTAGAAGCATAAGCAATCACCTTTCCATGTTGCATCAGGACACATCCCAACCCCACTTTGGGAGCATCACAATACACTACAAAGCCTTCATTACCCTATTGTACGGTCAAAATTGGAGTGGAGGTAAGCTTATATTTCAACTCTTGAAAACCTTTTTTACAAGGTTCCGACCACTCAAAATTCACCTTCTTTTGGGTCAAAACTGTCAAAGGAGAAACAATGGATGAAAATACATCAACAAATCTTCTATAATAGCTGGCTAGATCCAAGAAACTCCTTATGTCTATGGTAGTCAAAGGTCTAGGCCAATTTCTAACCGCATCCGTCTTCCTTGGATCACCTCTACACCATCACCAGAGATAATATGGCCATGAAAAGCAACTCTGACTCATCCAAAATTTGCACTTGGTAAAATTTGCATAAACTTATTATTGTTTGAGGACTTGCAAGACTAATCTCAAGTGACTCTCATGCTTATCTTCATTCATGGAGTATATTAAAATATCATCAATGAACACAATCACAAATGAGTCGAAGTAATCTTGGAAAACTCTATTTATTGGGTCCATAAACGCCATCGGGGAATTCGTTAACCCAAAAGACATAAGTAGGAATTCATAGTGACCATATCTAGTTAGGAAAGTTGTTTTGGAAACGTCTTCACCTCTCACTCTAAGTTGGTGATATCTCGACCTTAAGTAAATATTGGAAAAGTAACTATCACTGTGAAGTTGATCAAATAGATCATCAATTCCAGGGAGAGGATACTTGTTCTTTATGTTGACCTTATTGAGTTGGCGATAATCAATGCACATTCTAATGGACCAGTCCTTCTTTTTAACAAAAAAGACCGGACACCCTATGGAGAAATACTAAGTTGAATGAAACCCTTGTCTAGTAAATCTTTGAGTTGGAGCTTCAACTTTTTCATTTCAGCCAGAAACATTCTATATGGAGGAATTGAAATAGGACTCGTATCCGGTAACAAATCAATGTCAAAGTCAATTTCTCGTTCGGGAGGAACTCCTGGAAGGTCATTAGAAAAACCTCTGGGAATTTTCTCATTACAGGGACTGACTCAATAGAAGGAGTTTAACATTCTAGGTCCTGAAGTCTAACCATATGATATCGACAACCCTTGGCTATAATCATACAAGCCTTGAAACAAGAAATCATTTGACCAATTTGCATCGAATTTCCCCCCATTCCACTCTAGAATAGGTTCATTAGGGAATTCAAATTTTACTACCCTTGTTCTACAATCTATGGAAGCAAAACAATCGTGAAGCCAATCCAAACCCAAGATGATATCAAAATCAAACATGTCATTTTCTACCAAATCAGCAAGAATAACTCTATTGGGAAGCATCACAGGACATTTCCTATAGACTCTTTTTGCAACCACAGAGTCACCCATTAGGGTACAAACCGAAAAGAGTTCAATCAAAACATCGGGAAGTACATCAAACTTCCTAGCTACCAAAGGTGTAACAAAACAAAAAGTAGCACCTGGGTCAAGCACAACATAGACATTAACAGAGAAAGCTTGTAACATACCCATCACAACGTCGGGAGAGTTTTTGTGTTCACCCCTAGCCTTGAATGCATAGAAACAGTTCCTGTTTGGAGATTTAAAACTAGGACCGCTTGGTTGAGTTCGACCATTCCCCTTGCCTTGACTTCTCACATTAAGAAAATCATTCATCATATGGCCACTCTTTCCACAACCATAGCAATTTTTAGTCCCAACAAGACATTCACCCACATGTTTCTTACCACACTTACCACAAGTTGGTCTCCCTTTTGGTTGATCAACATTTCTCCCCTTTTGAGGTTTTGGATTCAAACCTCTATCAGTGCAATTCTTGGTGAAATAAGAAGAAACCTGATTTGAAAACCTCTTCTTAAACTTACTCTTGTCTTGAACATCAAGCCTACTCTTAGAAGAACCACTTTCAAATGACTTTGCCCTCTTCGCTTCCCTATTCCTCTTCCTTGGACGACTTTCCTTAATCTGATGAGCATGAAGCATCAACCTAGAAATATCCATATTGTCATGAATCATGCTCCATGACATTCTTCTTCAAGCTCTTTGGAAACAACCATTTACAAAATGACTCATTTCATCCCTAGCATTAGAAACCAAGAAGAAGCATTTTTTGACAACTTAATGAATTTCAAGGAAATTACTTAACACTTGTACCTCCTTGACGAAGTTTGATAAACTATTCTACCTTAGATTCTCTATGTTATCTTGGACAGAATCTTTAAACAAAAGAACTTTTTAAAGATCTCCCATGTCACTGGACTATTTCCTAAAGCCCGATTATCCTTCCGCTGGTTATACCATGTCTGAGCCACGTCCTTGAGTTGATAGGCAGCAAGTTCAGCCTTCGCAATAGTACTAACCCCCATAGAAAACAAGATATTGTAAACCTCATCAATAAAATCTTGGGGGTCTTCATAAACTTTCGATCCAAAGAACATGGGAGGATTCATTCTCATAAAATCTCTCAAACGGCTAGCCATAGTACTAGCATGTTGGTTCTATCGAGGAAAAACCTCCCTCTTAGCTTGTGTCTTAATGGCCTGAGCTTGGGTGGTGATGGATTAGGCCATTTGGAACAGGGATTCCCTCAACTTACCATCCGTCATAGCTGGAGGATTCACCAGAACATGATCATTTGCAGTAGCTTGCACTTGAGGAGCATTTCGATTACTTTGGGGAGTAGCTCCCGCATTCACAATCTCTTCTCCTACTCTTCTCGCGACTGTCCTTCTTGTGTCCATCACCTATAACCACAAGAATGGGATTAGATGCTAAACAACTCATAGTGTCAAAATTCTAAAGGGACGACATAGGAGTATCTAGATAAGAGAATTTTCCTAGTCATTAAATAGCCTCTCATTCATAATCACGGTGTGCTTCACAGCCATGAAGAAGACACTAGGTAATGTCTTTTACTGAGACATTTATCTTAAGGATATTAAAGCACATGCTTTGATACTAAGTTTGTTAGACCTGGAGAGTATAACCTAGATGGGACCGGCGGCGGCGTCCTCTCGGAGGACTCACACAAGTCCTTAGCATTCATCATAACATGTTATGAGTAAAAATTGCAGAAAATTTAAACCTTTTAAATTCTACTTGAAGTATACTTAGACCTCATACTTTTCATTCATAAACCATACGATATTCTAAGAAATTGTCTCACATATATAAACTATCTAGAGAGTGCAAATTTGGACTTAGCCAATACATAGTCAATATGCCATATAGTCCTTAGTATAAAAGAATCCAATGAAACATGATGGAAAGTGGATATTCCTATCATCTACTAAAGTCTTAAAAAGCTGGAAAATAAATCATAATGTCCCGAACATGAGGACCTACCAAGACTTGGAGAAACAGTTCCAAGCTTCTTCAAATCTACCTACTTAAACTTGAATGGCCGAAACCTATAGTTGTAGTAATATAAAGTATAGGGTTAGTATGCCACATGTACTAAGTATGGGTATATGCACATAATATTTAAAGACATGCATGAAAAATCATCATTTATCATAACTTTAGAAACCATGCAAAGTCATATGAAAGTCTTCAATGCACATACTTTTGAACATATACAATTTAAGTATTCCATTAACATAAAGCATGATCGTAGGCAAAGACATATTGACTTTTTATATTCAATGGATCACGTTACATAGCATACAAAACACTTAACATTGATCACATCCCCAACCTACAAGTGCAATGGTCATGTGAAGCTCCATAACCCCACACAACCAAGTAGATAAAGTAGGAGACCATGAGTAAAGCTTTGCTTCATATAACTTGTAATATAAGTAGTCATCACTTTATTTAACAATATAACCCAATACCATATTCATCATAAAGACCAACATCATATAAGAGTAACATCATGTATCATAAACAAATGTCTTTCATGTTATCATATTACATAAGAAAAATCTCCTAGGATTTTGCTTAGTCAGCTTGTGCAATAACTAGGTAGAGTCATATACCCCTACATATACTAAGTAGACTCCTCAAGTAACCCTAGTCAATGTCCATTTACTTGTGTTTTATTTTACACGAGGGAACATTCACCTTAACCGACATAGACCATGTGAGCTAAACATGGAATCCGGTGTCATAAGACCCCACTCTGAAAAAAGGTGGTCTACGTGTTAGCTAGTGTGTATCATCTTACGAGAATAGAGGCCAAAGTAGAACCTAACATGACATAGATTTCTAGGTGGATCCACTAGCTAGTATCCTATGGTGGCAACATAGTTCAAGAACTAGAAGATATTTTAGATACCAATAGTTCCACATTACATGGCAGCCTCAATCTCATGAGAGTCATTGTGAACCTACCTTCCAGCTAGGGAAGGGACACCTCTCATATCTAGTTCATTGGTGCTTAGCTTAAGTCCCTTTCATGTTTAACCTTTAAGTTTTCTATTAGCATACATCGTAGGTCATGGATATTAAATCCTTGTATAAACATGATCATGAGCTCTTTAGGATTAGATGAGAATCCTTTCATCGAAACCCTTCGTTTGTGAGATTAACATATCATAAATCATCTTGTGTTAAGCATACAACAGAATATCATAATCTTGCATTATCATATTCTTAACATGATCTCACATGTAACATGTTCATAGACCGACATATCCACATAAAACCATTATACATACATTCACAACATATTATCAGGATTTATAGGCTAAGATAGAGATGGTGGAGTAATCCAAACTTTAGAAGACTTACCTCTTGCTTCCAAGAATCTTATTCAAGTACATTCAACTTAAAACATCATAAACATAACATAGTAAAATAATCGATATCATAATCAAGAACAACTCTTAAACTCATATACAAGATCAATGCATAATATAGGGTAAAGGATAAAGGCCATTTAAGAGTTCATTGTAGTCTTATTTCCAATCCCTACGTCTTCATATTTTCAAATAGTAGAAACAATAATATGAAACCATCATGTAGATAAGAACATGATTCATACGAAGTTCAACCACAAATAACAACAAACACATTAAATCGCATGGAATAGACCATAAAAAACACTTACTTTTCAGTGCAAGTCATAAATCTAGGGTTAGGAAGAAAATACATTTCATAGAGTAAAAACCCTAGAATTGAAGTTCTTGAAAATGATCTTTGAAAGGAATACTTGGGGAAAGGATTCCCAAGAGTGAACACCCCATACCTTATATATGAAGAATCCACGCAAATTATATGAAAATCTTGAGGTCTTCGTCTTCTTCGTTAAACTCTTCTTGTTCTTCAATGGAGTTTGGAGAAGAGAGTGTTCTTGAGAGAATGACAAAAAATTCGTTTGATCTTGTTTGGGACGTGTAAAAGTGGTATAAATCTGACCTAATATAAATATATATTCGTATTATCAATTACCCAAAATACCCTACACTTAAATGGGTGTTTTTAATAAGTTAAATTACCAAAAATACGACTTTAACGATTCTAGGAAATAGCAGCTCCTCGCGGCGCTAAATTCCATCATTTTATAAAAATTTTGAGTTGAGGTAGTGAGGTTTGTGTCACCCTTGCGTCGCAAGGTTACCTCTCAAATCTTGAGGCAGAACACCTCGTGTGGAACGCGCGTCGCGACCTGTTCCTCCATCTTGGCTGTTCGCAGGCTTCAACGTAGCCTGCCCACCCATGTTTGGGTCCTCCCCAAGGACTTTTCATGTGGTATTTGGGGTTTCGTCACCAGACTTTTAGATCATTTGTACAACATACTACCTATCCAAGGTCGCTTACAAGTTTTAGACTTCATTTGGCACCTCAAAAAATTCACCAAACATCTTTCTTTGTTGTTTTGGCTCTAACCTTTTCCAAATAAGTTTATTACATTAATAAAGGTCTGGAAACATCATTTTCAGAATTATTTAATATATTAAGCTCTGGTCTAAGACATTTCCGGAGTGCTACACTCTCCGGCCGTATTCCTCTTATAACGAGCATGTCCACCAAAATTACAATTTTCTAATTCACTATCAATATTGTAAACAACATACAACCATTGACACAACAATGAATTCTATTATACATATATACTAACTTAGACACTAAAATTTTTGCTTGATATAATATCACGATCGGGAAGTACCCCCTAGTAGTGATACAACGTAATCGACCTCTCAGAGGTCTCATACAAGACACATGGACCATTCATTGCCTATGATACTCAAAATAAGTACGAACTTAAAACATTCTTCATACACAAAGTACTTTCATTAAATAGCAACTGGAAGACTTTAAAATATTTAACTTTACAACATGAATGTCTCATAAACCATTTAATACTTTATAGTACAACATAGGGACTATGCCCATATAATATTTGAAATAAAGACTAAAAGAACATAAACGAAACATGTGGGTCTTTTTCTCGAATCTATGAGGACTTACCAAAACATCATCTTCAACTCTTAGAAACCTATCCGTTATCCATAGCATACCAAACCTCCGATGCCTACACTTTAGTCAAAAAGGAAAAATAAGGGGTTAGCACATTTAAGAAATAAGTATAAAAGCCATACAAAAACCATGCAAAAAGGGACATTTAGTATAGAAACATTCTTTCATGAAATTTTAGTAAAACTCTTATTATATGAGTTTAAGAGACATAAAACAAGTTAACAATCACATATAAGAGATATTAAGCTAATCTCAACACATAACACTTAATTCGATATTCATCAAGTAAGCCTTTTCATAATTTAGGCTCTCTACCTAAAGTTACTCTAGGATCCACCTAAGTAAGACATGAAAAGACCTCACATACACCCTCTTCAAGCACACCTAAGTGTTCCTCAAAGCCACCCTAGATAAGACCCTTTCTATAAAACATTCTTTTACTAAGTGAACATTATTCATTTAAACTATTTAGGAGAAAACTAAACAAATAGGGGACTTCACATAATTGTCTTGGAAGACCTAGGAAACTCACTTAGGTATCTTCAAAGCCTACTCATGCTATGTGTATATAGCGTCCTATTTCACTACCTACTTGTTGTATAACCTATCCAATACTAGAGTGAACATCCTATATGATGAGAATAGGCATTAACCAACATCGACCTTACTAGCTAGGAATGGAATCCAGTGTCATAAGACCCCACACCGTAGAAAGTGTTCTACCTTCCAATGGTAGAAGTAGGACACATCCCATGTAGGCACATGGTTTAGCGGATATGAAAAGGTTTTTCGTACTCTAGCCTCATACTCAACTAGAGCTACTCCCTTAAGCATATTCACTCAGTGATTTGCCTTGGATCTCATAGAGAAAGTTCATCCACATAAGAGTATTTGAGAAGGTACCATCTCAAAGTGCTACAAACTCATAATACCACTACCAAGAAGAGATCCACAGATTAAGGTTCATTAGGATAGCTCTTATGACTTTCGTAAAGATGGTTTTATGCCTTTCTTGACAACCTACCCCTAAGTCCATCATTCCACCCAAGAAGGGAACCATTTAGGTCAACCACTTCAAGTCTTCTTTATTAACCTTCTTTTCATATTCAAGGTTTCACATTCTTAATCTTCTTTTCATATTCAATGTTTCACATTAGTCTTTCATAGAAGTACCTACTTTAGGTCTACCAATCCTACAAAATCATTCATTTATACATATATGAATAGGGTGCCTAAACCTATCAAGTCAAGAGATCACATTCACCTAACTTTCATGCATCAAGTAAGGACAACTAGGTGTACCTCAACAAGACATCATATTAATATGTAAAGACTCATCATAGTATATCATCATCACATCCAACATTTAGAGAAACATAGTTTCATTCACAATATCACATAGTTTTATGCAAGATCATCTCAAGATCATACATATATCACATAATAACTTCACTTTATACATTCATATATTCCATAACACCTTATACAAAGTCACAAAACTTCATATAACCCACTTCACATTATACCTCAACATATACCCCAACATGATACTTCTACAATTCACAGAATAATGCCAACAAGGCCATGATCACAAAAAGAACAAGAAGTAAATGCGACCACAATAGGTGGAGCATACCATACAAGAGTAATTCTTAATCAGTTCCACATTAGTAAGGGAATTAGGTCAACTTACCATTTTACAATAGACATGATCACCATTCCTTAACATATCCAACAATTTCACAATATAATATCTTAGGTAACCATAGAAATCAGTTATACAAGATAAACTAAAATCAATTCTATCAACATTAGATTATAGGAAATAAATCCACCTCATAATCAAAATTTAGCGATTTGATAAGATCAATGTTTCATGGGGTTTTCATCGCAAAACATCAATTTAACATCAATAATTCATACCTAACTTATTTGAAATCATTTCATGCAAGAACCCTTGAGTTAGAGGTGAAAATTGGACTTTTCCATAAACGTTGAAATCTTTTAAATCACTTTGAAATTATCTCTAAGGTGATAGCTTAGTTAAATAACTCTCATAACTAATAAGAAGAAATACCAAGAGAATTGAATAATATATCCATTCTTATCCTCAGCCCTAGATACATCTTGACTTCATACTTCCATAAGGGTGTTTGGAGAGAACTTTAGGAGGGAAGAGTTTTGATTTAGGTACTTCAGTCTAAAAGAGAGTTTATCAATTTAACATACTTAAAATACCTAAATACACACATAAAAATGGACCCTACCCTTTAAAATAATTGGGGTGAATTTACTAATTCACCTCTACCTTGTCCGAGACAAGTTGTAGATTTGCAGGTGTTGATGCCTTCAATTGGTGGACTGTCAGTTGATTGACTGGCTGTCAATGGGATCCGTCAATCGAACTGTAGCTCATGAACTTGCAGATTCATTAGGCTTTATCAATTCCCCACATTTATGATCCGTCAATGCATTGACTGTCCATCAATTGGGGTCGTCAATCATGTTGCCTAGGCAGCTTCTTGGCTAGGTGAAACGTCCTCCTCAAGGGCACCTCATGGGTCCTTGGGGGAGTCGTACCAGGACGTTAAACACCAAAACATGCCCATTTATGTTCTAGAGCATCACCACTGACTTAGACCTCAAACAACAAACTTAATTTCCATTAAAACATATGAGCACACACTATCACATAGATGACTAGTTTCCGAACGCCTTGATCATTCCTTGATGTTTGACCTCAAACTCAACTGAACTGACCTATAAACTCATTTACTCATTAAATAACAAGTTAAAAACTCATAAAACACAAGTGAATCTCTAGTCTATCCTAGTTCATTTTTAGGGTCGTCATATAGAAGTTCTTTGGTATGTTAAACTTCGGATTAACTAGTTCACCCAAAAGATCAACCATTGAGTCCATAGACACATTAGAAACATTCCAATCTGATTTAATATTCATTAATCTAAAGGTAACTGACAAGGCAGAATGCGGACTCCCTTCACATAATGAACGATGAGATTCTTCTAATTGATCATCGAAGTGCCTTGCTTATTCATTAGGAGATTTATCAAAATACTATTTTGGTTCCATTCCACCTAGAGCCCAGAAAGCATCATTGATAAATTCATGAACCCTATCGTGTTTAACCCTAATATGTTCAACCCTAATTTGACCATGTGGTGCAATCCTATTATATACATTCAAAGCATCAAATTATAAAACATACCATCCAATACATCTATTTCTCCACGATCAATCCATAAAAAGTATCTCAACTTAAATCCATTACAGTACAAATGAACCACAACCTTATCTGGGTCAATAATTTTAAAAACTTCCATGCACTACATGGATATCTAACCAATCCATTATTTTTGAAAATGTAAAGTGTCATTATTCGGTCAATAAATTTCTAACACCATAAACAAACATGGATTTAAGAATAGCACCAGTTTCATAATGCATATTATACATCCACAAACGATGATCCGTCTACAAAAATATCGATATTCAATTATTTTGACTTAATTCCAACAAAATTAACCAACTAAACTACATTATTTTTTCTAACTTATTTACACAATTTAACAATTTTTAACTTGAACTAGTTTAATATATTAATGACTTAATTCTAATAACTACATCCACATTTTCTAAATCACATTATTTTGCTAACTTATTAGTAACTTTATAAATTTAAATACTTTAGTTTTGACTTAATTTCAACAACTAAATTCACCAACTATACCACATTATTTTTTCTAACTTATTTAAGCAACTAAAAGATTTTTTTAACTTTAACTTGGATTTCCTCTTTCTATTAAGAAATTCTAAAGAAAAAGTCCCTCGGACGAGGAAAGAAGGGGCTTTTGATCGAGATGGGTAGAAGAAGCACTGCAAAAACTGTGGGAATTAGGAACTAACTTCGTTAATTATATTCATGACTTAATTCCAACAACTACATCCACCAATTCTAATCAAATTGTTTCCTAAACTTATTAACAACTTTATAACCTTAAATAGTTTAGTTTTGACTTAATTCCAGCATCTAAATCTACCAACAAAATCACATTATTTTCCTAACTTATTTAAACAACTTAATTTTTTTTAAAACTTTAACTAGTTTAGTATATTCATGACTTAATTCAATAACTACATCCACCAATTGATCTAAATCACATTATTTTCCTAACTTATTAAAACTTTTTAACTTTAAATTTTTTTGTTTTGACTTAATTCGAACAACTAAATCACACTATTTTCCTAACTTATTTAAAAAACTTAACAAATTTTAACTTTAACTAGTTTAGTAATAATGACTTAACTACAACAACTACAATCTGCCAATTCTAAATCACGTTATTTTCCTAACATATTAACAAATTATTAACTTTATCTAGTTTTGTGTTGACTTAGTTACTACAATTAAATCCACTAACTAAATCACATTATTTTTCTAACTTATTTAAACTACTTAACAATTTTTTAACTTTAACAAGTTTAGTTTTCATGACTTAATTCCAACAACTACAATCCCCCATTTCTAGATCACATTATTGTTATGACCTCAGTCTAGACCCTAGCGGAAACCGGCATCGTTGATCTCTCAAAGGTCACAGATAAGCCTACATATGTCAGCGTTATATCATCTAGGATAGTTTTTCGCGAAATTTTTTGAAATTTTTGTTTACTTAGACTTCATAGTGAGAAACATTAAACTTGTATCAGACTATCTACATAAACTCATAAGCGTTTCACAACAACCATCTAATATCAAGATAATCAAATGAAAGACATGGTCATATCTGTATAAAAATATATAGTTGCCAAAATGGCACTAATACAATATCTGAAAATAAATGGGAAAGAAACACTAGTAGAACATACTCCACTAGATCATGCCTAAATCTAATCTAGAATATAAAAGATAGGCATCCTCAAAATAAAAAGGGCCTACCAAGTCTTGATGAATGCTCTACGTCCGGATAACTTCAGCATAGTCTCATAATCTCTAGCGTTCACCTGCACCTACACCTAAAAGTAGAGAGTTGTATGGGATTAGTACACACTTGTACTAAGTATAGGTATATGCAAGTACACACCAAGGACATGCATAATCAAGAAGAGCTCTTTACTAACGATATGAATTATGGAATGTCAAGTCAGTGGACTTGCCAAAATCGGATTAGGAAAGTTATGCTATGAGAGTAACATGCATCATCTTACGTAAAATGTTGCACACATCACATACCACATTGCTTATTAGCACATAACATATTTCATATCATTCGCCCATATGCCATGATACCTTGGAATCATGGACTTGACATTAGGACTTCCCAAAATGAGGGCTCAACATATGGGACGTCAACTAAGGATCCTTTTTAGCAAACAAAGAGTCTGCTTCATTCATTCATATGTACTTCATTTTCATTTGTTCGTAAGCTAGTGTAAACACCAGTTATACATAGGATGTAGTTTAAGACTTTCATCGGGTTTGATGAGCAATGACCAAGAATGACCTATTATCATTACTTAAGTCTAGCTCACCTCTTCATTATCCTATCCTAACACCTTTGGTATCGTTCATTTCATTATGTGTATTACTTGAGGCAGGCCTCATTCTTTCTTTGGAAACTTTAACCTTAACCGACATAAATCATGTGAGAATTATGAAATGTAGTGTTTAACCCCACACCAAAAAGAGGTGCAATCACCTGCCAAAGTGACCAAAACATACTAGCATATATAGGGAGTCGAACCCTGCTAGAACCCTATATTGGCAATATAGGTTCAAAGACTAGGAGATATAAGGTGACTCATACTATTCTGGACGGATAGTCTCATCTCATAATAATTACATGACCCTCTTCCTTCCCAAAAGAAGGAATCGTGAATCATAGCTAGCCTATCGGTGCTCAGTATAAAGTTCCATTACATTCATCTCATACATCATAAAAGTTGACTTCTAGCATGAGGCATCATTGCTCATTATATGATTTCTCATCTCATCATTACGTATTAAGTGTGAATTTTAGTTACACTTACATATAGAGTGTGATTGATATTTGTCTCTTAATATTTAACACTCTCCGAGGTGAGTACTTTTTTTGACCTTATATAGGCGTAGGTACAACTTGTCTCACTTGCACTAGCCACATATTTTTGTGCCACCCTGTTCTCTCTTAACATCTTTTTATTTCATCTTTACTCACCTTTCATTATTTGTTCATTGTATAACATACATATGCTCTCTTGGAGTTCACTTTAGGAACATTGAATGTAGACGTAGATACAACTTGTCTCACTTGTACTAGACTATCCTCATGTCGATACTTTTTCTTTTCTTGTTCATCGTTTGGCATAAATATACTCTCTTAGTCATTTCATTTAGTGACATTGATTTTAGGCGTAGATGCAACTTGTCTCACTTGCATTATCCTATAGTCATGAAGTCATTCTTTTCTTTTACATATTAACTATGAATTCATTCTTAACACTTTATTTTGGAGTATGCTTGAGATTTAAATTTACATCATTCTACACTCCCCTTACGAGAATGTTCATTTCGTTATATGCCAATGCACTTGGCCTTTTTGTATGTTTCACACTCTTACTTAAACCTCCTAGGTTCACATAATTTCATTACATACATCTTAGGTTAGCTTACTTTTAAACAAACGATGGACTTATGGATCCATAGGCACTAGCCATGAGGCATCATTCATAATTCGTCTAAGTGACTCATACTTACCCAAGATTATGTGGTACAAGACTTATGCATCTTGTTTGTATGCTAGATCATTATTTCGATCCTTAGAGGTAGAATTCATTAATTATTTATTCATGTATGACTTATGTGTCAATACGAAATTGGGCAAGCGAACCCGATTTCTTGTCGCTTGAGCATCACATAATATTATATTAAACTTGGTACTAGCATTTTTCAGATTTGGGGGACCCTAGGTCGATCCCCATCACCCCTATAATATTTTCTTTCTTTTCCCTCCTCTTTTTCTTGTTTAAGTCAAAGAGGTTGTGGGATCAATCCCCTATAAGATCATTCATTTTCTCTGAATTTTTCTCTTAACTTTCTCACCTATCCAAGACGTTCTGGGTTTAATCCCCACTCTTCACATTTATTTTTCTCCTAACTCTCTTATCCATTCAAGAGGTCGTGGGTTCAATCCCAACTCTCCATATTTATTTTTCTCCTTTATTTTTCTCCTAACTCTCTCATCTATTCAAGAGGATGAATAGACTTGGATAAACATTATCAGGTTCTGGATTTTCTTATGTTTCAAGCTTGAAGACTTCCTTATTCTGGACATTAAACAATTCATTTAGATAATCTTCATCCTTCATCTCTAGGTTCTTCAAGTCACTGTCTTCATCGAATATCACATGAACACTTTCTTCAATGCATAGTGTTCTTTTGTTGAACAATCTATAGGCTTTACTTGAGGATAAGCCCCCCACAAAAATGCCTTCAACACTTGTATGATAATACTTTCAACAATCATCCTTCCCATTGTTAAATACAAAAAACATGAACCCAAAAACCCTTAATAACTAAGCTTTAGTTTTTTTTGTTGAGTAATTCATAGGGTGTTTTGTTCATAAGAGACCGGATTAAACATTTGTTGGTAGCATTGCATGTCTTGTTGGCTGCGTCAACCTAGAAGTTTTGAGGTAGATTTGAATCAATGAGCATGGTTCTAGCGATATCTACCAGAGTATCACACCTTTTTAAAGGTATTCTAGGAGCTGAGAAGTTATGGCTAATGTCATTTCTGCAGAAAACACGCAAATAATTTAGTTTGGTTTAGATCATTTTGGAAAAAATAATCCACACACCAGCTGCCTCAGATTTTAATTTGAGAAATATAGTCCATGTGAACCTGGAGTAGTCATCAAAAATCACCAAAATGTACTTCTTATGATTTCTACTTTGAACTTTCACAGGTCCACACAGATACATATGTAACAGTTCAAGAGCCCTCGATGAGCTCATTTGCTTCATTTGTTTGAATAAAGATCTCAACAGCTTTGTTTTGATGCATACATTACTCACTTTGCTTTCACTAAACATCGATTTCGGCATACCATGGACCAGGTCCCAGGGCCTAGCCTCCAATGCAAAAATTTGGCATTTTCACTTTAAGCGCTAAGGCAAGTCAGATAGTCTCCATGAGATGTTTCTAGGTCTACCAAATACATATTTTCTACCTTTGTGCTATCAGGATCACCTTCTTGGTACATAAGTTGGTAATAATGCACTTTTCTAAGGGGAACCTGACTTCGTTTCCCTGTGGGAAACACTAAGAAGATTTAACTTTGATCTTCACACATAGTAAACATTTTCAATGCAGTCTTCAAGAGATTTTCCAACGCTTCAAAAACCCAGAATATATCCTTTCTTTCAATTGCAAAATATACACCTACCCCTTGAAGTGACTTGAGTGAAAGAAAGTTTTTTGTGTTTCTAGTCATGTTCTTTGAGCATCCACTTTCCATAAACAAGAACTGGCTGCTACTTCCTTCACTCCCCTGCAACAAATATCACTTCTTAGACCTGGGAACTCATTTTAACCTAAGTTCCCAGTATACAGATAGAGGAGTAGCCAGAGTGATTCTTGCCAAGTGAGGCTATTTGGCCTTTTTCCTGTTTAAGGACTTAGGAAGCTGACTGGGTACCCCTTTCAGTTCCCTTTTATTGCTAGGGTATACTAAAAATTTTCTTGTGACTCTTTCCAAGAATGGCAATCCTTTTTAAAGTTATCATTTCTGCCACAGTGAAAATACAACAGATTATCTGACACACAAATATATTTACTGTGAGGGTTGTAGGGAGGAGTAATGTTCAAGCTATCTAGACCTTTTTTTAATTGCTATGACTGGTGATATTAGAAAGAAAATTGGACGATTTGGTCCATTTATATGAAGTATTGATTTCTTCCTTAAGATGGACCAGGTCCCTCTGCATTTGATAATTTTTTTCAATTGCTAGATCAAGTCCGGTCTCCAGTGTTTAAACTTACTGCTAGTTTAGCCTTCAAACTAGAGAACTCCCCTTTTTTTCCCTAGATTTCTCAATTATTAAGTCCAATTAATTTTTTGATTTCTAGTTTTTTAGTTCAACAACTACAAGTTGTTCCTCAATGATAGACCTCACATTTATCACATCTCTATTCTCACTAAGATTATCTATTTTTCCCTTGGGGAATATTTGAAATTCCAAGTAAGTTCGTAGAGTCTCATTTGGTGGTGAACTCCATAAAAGAGTCAATCAAGATATTTTCTAGCTTTCTCAACCTTCTAACGGATTACACATTAAACTTTTGCTTAAAGTCAAGTAGAATTACGTTATTTTTATCATCTGACATGGCCATCATATTCAACATGCTATCAAATACATTAGCCTCATCTTAAATCACCAGCATTGATGCATCATCAGGACAATCTGATTCAGCTGAATCACTTGAAGAGTCCCCCATGCAGCAAGAGTTTTCTTCAATACATAGTCACCTTTAGTTTTTCTACCACTTTTGTCAGGTACCTGATCCCTTCTTTTGTCTTTTTACCTCCGGGCCTTTGATACTCCTTGGTTTCTCTTAAGATTTGCCCAACCTTCCTCTATTTAGGACAAGATTGACTAGCAGTTCCAGCCCAAGGAGTGTTCCTTCCTTTTCTAAACCCTCTATTTTTCTTTATGATCTTCTGAAATCTCATGGTAAGATAGGCCATATCATCTTCTTCACTACTTCTGTAGGTGTAAATTTGAGGATTAGAGACTTGTATTTCTTAGCCTCCTTCTTTGAAAAGTCATGAACTAAACTAGAAAGCTATGAAAATGGGTCCTCCGGAATTCAAAGAGGCTCACCTACTGACTTTGGGGGAGCTCAAATGGATCAAAAGTGCGCTGCATGGAAGTCATTCTTACCTGTGTCTACATCATTATACGATGTAGGCCGACTGATATCAACCCATTGAATATGAGTATGCGAGTTGGAATGCTAAACGACACTTAATATTAAAAAGAGTAAGAAAGAACACTTACATTGGCTCTGTTCAACTCATGATTTACTAACTCTTATTCAATATATGCAGTTTAAGAGTAACTGCAATATAAAGAAAAACTGACTGAAACATGTTGTAAACTCTTAATGTATACAAGTGTACAAATAATATCCTAGATTTATGTAAAAATACAAATTGCTGATGTGCATACAAATACAATACACTTTTGGGAGTTTCTCTAATTGACAACTATCAGTTAAGAGCTATAGTGAGATACAACGTTACTCGGTCCACACTGTCCGACCATCCTAACCTTCCACAGTATAAGACCTGAACTGCCTAATGGATCCACTAGTATACTATCAAAAGGGTTCATCTAATAAGTATGACCCTCTTCTACCCATAACTACTACATGGTTCACATGGAGACTTGAGTAGATTTGACCTTGCATCCCCCACATTGGTGTTAAATACTACTCCCAAAAATATATATTGACTCTTATGTTTTTAAAAAATACTGATTTTGTTATTTGAGATTAGTTCTCAAAATTTAGCTTTAAAATAACTGTCTTGGAAATCAAAGTTTCCCTATTTTTTTTTTATGAATTCGTTTTTACTTTTCTTTGAGGATACTTAGTCCCCATATACTCTTGAAAAAAGGAATTTCAACTTAACTCTTTACTCTCTACTCAACTTATAGCTTGAGCCTAAAAAAAATTGGAATGTTTGTTTAGGAGTCTAGAAATCTTTAAGAACTTACTTTGAGTTGCTTCTTAAGTTTGAGACTTGACGCTTTACTTCGACTTTGATCTTAACTTTCCTTGAATTGGATTATGGATTGAAGTATCATAATCTCACGTTTATGGATAATTTCATGGTGTTTAAATATACTTAGAGTGTGGGAATCAACTTGGAATGATAGGTACATCACTTACGAACTAGTACACAAAAATTGGAGAGAAAAGGGAACTCCAGGTGACTGTGGCTCTTTATGAGGCACGGGGCGCCAAATCCTAAAGGATAGACACTGTCCTCAGATGCTCTTGCTAGTGCGGTGCATCAGATTCTGATAGATAAAGTTTGTCCTGAGGTGCTCTGATAGGCGTGGCACCCCATGGCTTGTCAAACTGGTTCTCTGACTTTTCTTTGCTGATTTTTAACTCTAAACCTCCCAAACTTCCATGGATATTCCCCCAAACACTTAGGATCACTAATATCCCTAATACCCAATAGTTTAGACTTGTAAAACATCCCGGAAACACGAATCAAAATCACTAAAGGTACACTACAACTCTATAAATAAGATTTCAACAATCGTTCATCAAGCACATCAAGATTCACGGTTCAATCAATACAAAACATGCTGAAGTAAATATATTGGTGTGTGGGTAAATGAATCCAACACAGAAAGATCTCACATACCTCAATTAGGATGACCCCTCCCCCCCATGAATTCCACTTGCGAAACCTTAGTGTTTTAGAAGAAATATTGATATTACTCTTCTTTTCTCTACTCTCTCAAAGCACAAAGAATTCTCAACTTTTCTAAAACTGAATTGGGACTTGGTTTTACCCATAATACACCCTTAAAATGAATTAGAAAGTAGTAGGGTGAAAAGACCACTCCTCAGTCCAACAACACAACTTCCAAAAGGTATATCTCCCTTATACTACATCAAAAATGCGCAAAATCAGCCTTGTTGGAAAGATCTTACCACGGGATTTTCAAACATATAAAGAAATCACCCTAAATCCACATGAGCTGGGAGTTATGGCTGTTTGAAAATGACCAAAACTCACTCTTTAAAATTTGGAAATTTTCCATATTTTCCTATTTATTTCCAAATATGATTATTCTTTGTTTCTTAGGTTAGTCTTAGTTGTTTCAAGTTACAAAATGTTACAATATCTCCCCCATTGGAACAGTTGTCCTCGAATGAGAACTCTTTCACTAAACTAAGGGTAGTAACATCATTCCAACACTCAATAACAAAAGCAAATAACAACATGTTTATACATAGTCTTATAAATAACTAAGAAGATAATTTATTACCTTGATCTTCATTCTCTCTACATTCAATGGCATGGGAGTTAGTTATGTGTTAGTTATGTCTAGCTCAGAATTGAAATGTTTCCTTGATTTGGGTATGTGAATTTAGGTATAATTCATATAGGATGAGCTTCTAGGCTAGAATCGGTCTTTTAACAAGTGTTAAGAAGGTGTTATCCGAGGATGAATATTTCCCAACCAGGGTATATTGCAAGGACCCCGAAATGAATTAGGTGAATCTATAGCCTAACATGTGTGTCATTAGTTAATAAGGTCTTAAAATGATAAACATAGGTTTCAGAAGTCATCTTCAAGAGTTTGGAATAATTTAGAAGAGAAACGTCCAAGACTTCTGGAAGCTAGTCTAAGTTGAGCCAGTACGTCAAAGAATTTTGTAAAGGAGTTTTGGGGTATGGTATTAGGTGAAATTGACTATCCAATGTTCCTAAACATAGAATGACATATAAAGGGCCAAAACATCAGAGTAAACACATAAAGGACCACCCTAAGGGTCTTGAAGAGGACCCAAACTTATGCCAAGAAGGCTGCCTGGCAACCTAGATATGGAGGCTGTTGTACGTCGCGCAGCCAGCACCACATAGGAAAAAATTTCCCTACGACGAGGGGACGTTGTGAAATATTATGTCTCAAATTAGTTTCCAGAATCAAGATGTGGAGGTGACCCCACGACGCACAGTGACTCCCTAGATTTGGTCACGTCATTTTAAAGTCAAATTAGTGTTGGTTAAATGGTCCAATAGGTACAGGGGTTATTGGGAACTTTAGGGATTAATTATTTGTGGTTATTTAGGTGTGTGAAGTGTATTTAAGCAGTTAAATATCCATTTATACTATAGACTCCAAATTAAAACTCCTCCTTCCCCAACACTCTCAAGAACACCATTGAAGAAAAAGAGAAATTGGAGGCAACTTTTAGGACAAAATTAACCATGGTCTCAAGCTGGGTTTGAGAATCTAATATAAGGTATGTGAATATTATTAATCCATTGAATATTCCATCCATGCAGTCCCTCCTAGTTTCTGCTCAATTGTGTATCCAAAATACCCTAATCTAGAGAGGGGTGTGATTGCATTGTGGCTAAGGCTTGATGGTGATCCCAATATAGTGGATAACATTCCATTATGTTCATATGATGTTAATATAATGTTTTCATGAGTTTTTAATTGTTAATTTTAGTATTTGATGATGGAGGTGATCATGGTGATTTTAGGCCATTAGGGGCAAGATGAATGTTCTAAGTTGATCTTCTTAATTAAGTTTTATTTCATGATAATTGATCATGATTGAATCACCTCAATATGAATTGAACTAGGCCTAATTGATCTATGATTTTCTTGACATATAAAGTTGAAATTTAACCTATGTGATCATGTATGCCTAGATGTACCTTCTAATGATCAAATTGAATGAATGAACTTGTAATTATATACGGATCATGATAGATAAAAGCTAATAATCGATTATAGGGTTGGTATGTTATTAATGCTAGGGCTTTAGGGGTAAAGTCATTATGAAGCGATTGTGATGATATTCTCTTCTTGCCATGCCCCGAGCTACTTATGAGACACGCACACGGGACCTAAAACCACAAGTGATCAAAGCTAATCCTGCTGGCATAATCATGAGCATACTAAAGATAATAAATTGATGCAGAATCTAAATCATAATTAAAATGAAAATATGGGGAATACCCATATAATATAACTTAGATAAATGAAATGCTTATTATTTCAATACAAAGAAGTTACTAACTCAACACTAAGCTGAATCTAACTATGTCTGAAATTAGCCTCTAACCTAGAAATGGTGGGACAAGCCCCAACTAAGTCTAGCATTAAAAGAAACTAAAAGACTAAAAAGACGGAAAAAATCTCATGTATGTTGTCCTTGGAGAAAGAGTATTCACCACTAATTCTACTGAATAGGAGATACGGAATCAATGTAAGTGTATCTGGATGCTGAGAACCTGAACCTACATCACGAGGAGATGTAGTGCAGATATGCATTAGTACTTGAAAGGTACTAAGCATGTAGGAGAGTAAAGCTGAAGTATAACATAACTGAACAAGCACAAAAGAGAGTGTTATGTTCTGAACATGATATAATGAATTCTGAGATAACTATATGCAGTGACAAAATTTATAACATGCTGAGACTGGATACAAACTGAAATGCAAATATGGTCAATGCATTAAAGTCTATCTTAACTGTTTGGAGCTACTAATAAACGATAATAAAACTAGATGAGCTATATGTGGAGTCTGATGTATACACCCCATTGAGCGGACCCAATATACCATGCCAGAGGTATAAAGACATACTGGCGTGATCACTAAATTGATGCCCACATAGGGGCCTTACAATCTACTTGTCTAGTAGTTTTGGGACTATTTGGGTACGTTAAACCCTTGTCCAAGTCGGTATTATGCTACTCCTAATGAATTAAGTGATTAACATATTATGACCAATTTTCTGTAAGTACAGGATACCTCAAAAGTGGACATGTGTACTGAGAATGTAACACAATAATCTGAGTATTAACATAATAATCTGATTTGGAACATATAACTAACGAATTCATGATATTTTGTTGAAGTTCTAGAAACCCTAGGTCTAATCATGATACGGGAATCATGAATCTGACTGAAAACTAGGGACCTGTTGGGTGAAAAGGAATCCACTAGTCAAATCCCACATACATGGTGATGAAATCCACTAGGAAATCTTTATATTTTGGGGCTGGAACTGATGGAATCTTGTTGCGTTCTTGAACTAGGGTTCTTGACAGTTTTCTCCTTTCTTGCTTCAATTTTTCTAAGTTTTGATTAATGATTTGACTTGGGTAAGTTTTAGGTATGTTTCTATGCTTAAACTGACTAAAATCTCATGATTTAGGGTGAAAATGACGTATCTTAGGGGCTAAATGAAGTAGGAAAAGACCAAAAAAAACCTGAGTTAATTGTTGTGAGAGCAATCGACGACCCGGACTAACAGGCCGTCCTTGAATTGACGATCTGTCATTTCAGTCTACTCTACACGCTTCACATAAACGAGCATAACAATTTACTCTAAGTTGTGATTTTACCAAACTTGGTGGCTATGGAAAGATAATTCAATTATCCATCATCTCATAGCTCATAAGACACCTAATTCATTTTGTGCTAAGATTTATGACCATTTGAATTTCACCAAACTACATTTCCCCCCTAAATGGCTGCTATCCTTTACCTACTGTTTATAGGTCCATCGACGGACCGTACTGGTCAATCATGGTTCATTCAAAGGTTGGATTAATGCAGCCTTGATCTACAGACAAAGACTACGAACTGTAGTCTGACTTACATACCATAGGTCTATCCGCGGATCGACACTTCATAAATTTTTTTGAGCTGAGTCTGGTAGGGGTTGCAGTTTCAATCTGTGGACCAATAGTACGGGCCGTAGATCACAGTATGCGTAGATGGTGACTGTCAATTGCACCTGTAATTTTTTTTGAAAGCTGATTTTTGGTCCATTTTGGATATAAGGTGTTACATTATCTCCCCCTTAGGAACATTTGTCCTCGAATGAAGACTAGACTAGCTTAAATAGAGGGAGAGAGCTGCAATGCCTATCACTAAAAAATGTGAACAGGGTTTCAGACTGAATTGAGTTCGAGGAACACACAAATACGTTGAAAATGCAGGTACAAGCTGAGGGAACATGATTCTAAGGTTGAATTCACGCATGAGTGACTGAAAAACTGAAAGAGAAACTATTACCTCAAGGTGGAGTAGAATTTGAAGGAAAGAGGTGAGGATACTTGGCTTTCATGGTTGCTTTTACTTCCCAAGTAGCTCCCTCTACAGACTAAATCCTTCACAAAACCTTAACTGATGCGACTTCTTTGTTTCTCAACCTTCTAACCTTACGGTCAAGAATCTTAACTGATACTACCTTATAAAAAATATTATCTTTCACCTCCACACTCTCTAATGGAACTACAGAGGCTGGATCAGCCACACACATCTTGAAGATTGAGATGTGGAAGACTGGATGAACTGCTGCTAGTTCTACTGATAACTCTAGCTCATATGCCACCTTTCCAACCCTTTTCAAGATCTTGTAGAGACCTACATATATGGGAATTAGCTTCCATTTCTTACAAAATCTCATCACATCTTTCATAGGTGACACTTTCAGGAAAAACCCAATCATCAACTTGGAACTCTAATTCCCTTCTCCATACATCTGTATAAGATTTCTGACGACTTTGGTTGTCTTCAGACTATCTCTTATTAGTTGCACTTTATCCATATCATAAAGGACCAAATTTTTTCTCTATAAAATTTGTTTCACCTACTCCAAAACAACCAACAAGATATCTACATCTACGCCCATACAAAGCCTCATTAAGTCCCATCTGAATGCTTGAATGGTAGCTATTGTTATAGGCGAACTCAATAAGAGGAAGGTAATAATCCCAACTACCCTTGCAATTTATCAAACAACCTTTCAACATATCCTCTAGGGTCTGAATGGTATGCTCTTTCTTTCCATCTATCTGCGCGTGGAATGCTTTGCTAAGATTAACATGAGTATCGAGGACCTTTTAAAATGACTTTCATAAGTCATAGATAAACAAAGGACCTCTATTTGAGATGATGTACAAAGGAACCCCATGCAATCTAAATATCTCATTAATGTAAAGCTTGGCATAGTCCTCTGCCAAATTAGTAGTCTTAACTGCCAAAAAGCGAGAAAACACTATCATCATATCAACTATAACCCAAATGGAGTCTTGTTGTCTTTGATATGAGGTAACCGTGTGATGAAATCCATATCGGTCACTTTCAACTTCCAAGTAAGAATGTAGATCTATTAAGTCATATTCCCTGGTTTATGATGTTCTAGTTTGACTTGCTGTCAATTGGGGCACTAACTCACAAAATATGCTACATCCCTCTTCATACAATTCCACCAATAGACTTTCCTCATGTCGCGGTACATCTTAGTGGCACCTGGATGAATAGAATATATAGAGTTATACGATTCTGCAAGTATATGTTGCCTCAACACAACCACATCAGGAACACACAATCTACCTTTGTAGTGAAGTACACCATCTCCCCCTTGGGAGAAAACCTCAACTCTCTAATTATGCATTGTACCCTTAAGTTCAAGAAAGATCTGATCACTGTCTTCCTTTTCCTTAACCTCGACTACTAGGAAGATTCTGCCCCATTCAAAACTATTACATCACTGTCTAATATGCTCATAAGGAAAACTCCAAAGAGAGCAAGTCTGTGAACATCCTTCACTAGTTTCTTCCGTTCTTCCTCAACATGTGCTACAATACCTATAAATAATCTACTAATAGCATATTCCACTATATTCGCCTTACCTGGATGGTAATGCACACTTATATCATAATCCTTTAGGAACTTAAGTCATCTTCTTTGGTAAAGATTCAACTCTTTCTAGGTGAACACATATTTGAGTCTCTTATGGTTAGTGAACACATCTACATAAAAACCATACAAGTAGTGTCTCAAGATCTTGTGTTTAAACACCACTGTTGCAAGCTCGAGGTTATGAGTTGGCTAGTTATTCTCACGAACCTTTAGTTGTCTAGAAGCATAAGCTATGACATTATTTCTCTCCATCAACACAACCTAGGAAAACTCTTGATTTATCATAATAGATCACATAACCATTCGAACCTTCTGGTAGAGTCAAGACAAGAGCTATAGTAAATTTAGTTTTTAATTCTGCAAAGCTTTTCTTACAATCATCTGACCATTGAAACTTGATCATCTTCCTGTCAACCTAGTCAACAGTAAGACTATAGATGAAAATCCTTCCATGAACCTTCTGTAAAAACCTGCTAGACCTAAGAAACTTCTAAAATTTGTAGAAGAGGTAGGGTTTGGGCTATTGTTTCAATTCTTCTATCTTCTGCGAATACACTCGGATCCGTTCGTTAGATACAATATGACCAAGGAAAGAAACATATTGCTATAATAAGTCACATTTTCTTAACTTAGTGAATAAGTGGCGATCTTTGAGAGTCTGCAGAACTACTCTCAAATGACTTGCATGTTATTCCTCATTTCTAGAGTATATTAGGATATCATCAATAAAGACAATAACAAACAAGTCCAAGAATTGTTTGAACACTGTTTATAAAGTCCATGAAAGTTGCAGGAGCATTGATTAGTCCAAATGACATAACTACAAATTCGTAATGACCATACTGAGTTTTGAAGGCTATTTTTGTAATGTCACTATCTCTGACTCTGAGCTGATGATAACCCGATCTGAGGTCTATCTTTAAGAAATGACTAAGTCATTGAAGTTGGTCAAACAATTCATCAATCATGGGGATGGGATATTTATTATTGATTGAGACTTTGTTTAATTGTCTATAGTTAATGCACATTCTGAGAGAACCATCTTTCTTTTTTCAAAACAACACTGGTGCACCCTATAGGGAAATACTAGGTCTAATTAAGACCCTATTTAGAAGGTGTTTCAATTCCTTGATCATTGCTTGAACCATTGTGCAAGGAGGAATAGAACTAGGATGGGTATCTGGAAGGAGTTTAATTCCAAAGTCGATTTTCCTTTCGGGATGAACTCCAGGAAGATCCTGTGGAAATACTTCTTGAAACTCACTGACTACTCAAAGTGACTTAAGAATTGGAGTGTCAGAGCTAGAATCCTTAACCCGAACTAGATGATAGAGATAATCCTTAGAGATCATACTTCTGACGGAAGGTAAGAAATAAATTGACGTATGCGCGCTAAGATACTATCCTTCCACTCTAAGATTCGTTTATTAGGAAACTCAAAATGAAAAATCCTAGTTTTACAATCAACTGAGGCATAAAAGGAATGTAACCAATCCATGCCTAGAATGTCATGGATGTATACCATTTCTAACTCTACAAGATCGCTAAGGTAACTTTATGAAAGACTCTAACAGGGTCATTTTTGTACACCCATCTAGGTATAACTGGTTCATATACTGGAGTAGAGACGGAGAAAGGTTCTAAGAAAGTTTCTTGACTAACACTGAATTGAACTACTATGTAAGGAGTTACAAAAGATAGAGTAGCACGGGATCTAACAATGCATAAACACAAGGTCAAAGACTCGTAATGTACGAGTGACTACATCAAGAGAACCTTCATGATTCTGGCTAACCTAAAGAGGATACAACATGTTATGGTGCTGACCGCCACCTTTACTAGATGAGTTACCCTGCTATGTCGAGAAATTTGTTGGTGGTGCTAAAGTTGTAATCGAGCTATACCATTATCGCCTCTTTGACCCTGTTTAGAAATAAAATCCCTTAACTTGTGACCGGAGTGACTGCACCCAAAGCATCCTTCCGTTCTTGCGAGGCACTCGCCTGGATGGTTTTTACTACTCTTAGGGCAAGTCAGGTAAGTCTTGGTGCCTGAAACACTTCCCTTAGACCAGAGCCTGGTTCCCTAACCTTCTGATTATACTTGTTCATGGAGGACAGAACAGTAGTTGATGAAAGGGCTGAGTTTGAAAATTTCTGCTGACTCTACGTGCGATTTCCACCACCTAATTTCTTGTGATAATAGTCATATTTCTCAGTCCTATTCTTCTTTTTCTCCATGACCTACTCTCTAAGCTTGTCACCCTCAACCTGCTGAGCATAAGTCATAAGCATAGAGATGTTCATATCTTTCAGTAACATAGCATTTTTTAACTCAATTTTCACCAAATATGACACTCTATAGAAGAACTTATTCATCTGAGCCCTAGAATCAGCAACAATGTGAGGAGCATACCTCGAGAATTGGTTAAACTTGAGCCAATACTCTTGGACTATCATGTTTCCGTACGTTAAAATTCTTGAATTCTTGAGTCATTACTTCTCTCAATTCTATTTGGAAAAACCTGTCCAAAAAGTCTCACTAAAGGAATCCCAAGTGATAGGAGTTGCATCTGTGCCGTTATTGTTCTTCAACTCAGTGTACCAGATATGAGCAACATCTTTTAGATTGTATAATGCAAACTCAACCAGATTATTCCTAGTTACTTGCATCACCTCAAAGCCCTTCTTGATCTTATACAAGATATTTTAAGGATCCTCACTAGTCTATGATCCTATGAACTCCGATGGATTAATCCTAACAAAGTCACCGACCCGTGTTGTTTCTGATCAACCATTAGCATTCTCAGGAGCTTGAACATGATTTTTCTAGTTTGCAACACTTTGATCCAACATCTGAATGGCGTTTCTGAACTTAACATTGGAGACTTCCTGATTTTGTATTAGAGGTGTTGCATTTCCATTTCCTAGAAGTCGCATTCCTCGGGTTTTCTCTACGAAGAGGCATGATCTGAAACATAGATTGTCAAGTTAGAACAGAATTAGATCATACCTTACGCACGATAATAATATCAATAAAGTGAAGTTTTTCCTAAAAACCTCATAACCTCCCTCTCATTAGATGTGGTTCACTTTACACCCATGAAAAGGACTCTACTTAGTGTGGCTTTTCAGACATCCTAGGACTCTTAAATCTAGTGCTCTGATACAAAGTTTGTCACTCCCCGAGCTACCCACAAGATGCAAACACGGGACCTTGGACTACAAGCGATTCCAAGCTAACCCTGCTGACATGATCATGAGCATACTAAAGATAAAAAACTTATGTGTAAGCTAAATCATAATTGAAATGAAATTAGGGGAAACACCCATATACTATAATTTAGATAAATAAAATAATTATGAGTTTACTACTTAGAAGTTATTAACTTAACACTAAGTTGAATCTAACTATGTCTAAATAAAAGCCTCTAACCTAGAAATGTTGGTATAGGTCCCAACTAAATTCTATCAATAACTAAAACTTAAAGACTGAAAATACGGAAATAAACTCATTATTGTTATCTTTGGAAAATGATGACTCACAGCTAACTCGGCTAAATTAAAGATCAAGAATTTATCTAAGTGTGATCTGGAAGCTCAGAACCTGAACCTACATCACAAGGATATGTAATGCATGCATGCGTTAGTACTTGAAAGGTAGTAAGTATGTAGAATAGAGTAAACGTTAAATAAAGCATAACTGAAAAAGCACAAAAACATGTAGAATATTTTAAACATGATATAATAAATTCTGAGCTAACTAGGTGAAATGACAAAATTTATAACATGTTGTGACTTAATACTAAATGAACTTCAAATATGGTCAATGCAATAGAGTATGACTGAACTGTGAGAGCACCTAATGACCGATATTAAAACCACGTGATCTAGATGTGGAGTTCGATGTATACGCCCATCAAGAGGACCCAATATACCTTGACAAAGGTATAAAGACGTTCTGGCGTGATCACTAAACTCATGCCTATAGAGAAGACTTACAACTTACATGGCTAGTAGTTTTAGACTATTTGGGTACGCTAAACCCGAGTCCACCTCGGTATTATGCTACTCCTAATGAATTAAGTGATTTCTATATTATGACTGATTACCTAGAAATACTGGTTAATTCAAAAGTGAACAAGCATAATGAGAATGCAACATTAATTTTAATAATGATGCATTAATTACAGAGGCATATATATCTAGATAACTAAAATATATCACCTGATATGTGTAATTCAAGAACTAAAGAAATACATAGCTAGGGTTTTGAAATTAATGAAATAATATGAGTAATAACATGTTAATGTGATTCACAACATATAAATAACTAATTCATGATATTATGTTGATGTTCTAGAAACCCTAGGCTAATTCATGCTATGTTAATTAAGAATCTGACTTAAAGCTAGGAACCCAATGGGTGAAAAGTAACCCACTCGTGAGATTCCACATATCTTGTGATGAAATCCATGGAGAAATCTTTAAATTTCGTGGATCGAACTGATGGAATCTTGCTGCATTCTTGATCTAGGGTTCTTGACCTTTTTATCTATGTTTTGATTAATTATTTTACTGAAGTAAGTTTAAGTTATGTTTATATGGTTAAACTGACTAAAATCTAATGACTTAGGGTCAAAACGGCGTATCTTAGGGGCTAAACAAAGTTGGAAAAGACCAAAAGACCCTTGAATCAACTGTGGTTGAAGGAATTGATGACCTGGACTAACGGGCGTCGTTCAATCGATAGTCTATCATTTGGGTACTTCATTTGAGTATGCTCGACAGACATTCACTAAAACAAGTATAAATTTTTACTATGAGGTATTATTTTAGCAAACTCGATGGCTATGGAAGATAATTCAATTATCCATCATATCATATGTCATAGGACACCTAATTTCTTTTGTGCTAAGAGTTATGACCATTTGAATTTTACCCAACAACATTCTCCCCCTAAGTGGCTGCTACCCTTCACCTATGATCCGTGGGTCCATCTACGAACCGTACTGGTCGATCGTGGTTCATTTTAGAAGCTGGGTAAATGGGGCCTTGATCTACGATCACAGACTACATACCATAGTTTGACTTATGGAATTTAGGTCTATCCGTGGATCAACACTTAGTCAATTTTTCCGAGCTGAGTTTGTGACAGGATGTATTAATCTACGGCCAAACATCACGGGTCATAGATCAAACTACAGTCTGTAAATGGTGACCGTCGATTGCATCTGCAATTTTTTCTAAAAAGCTATGTTCTTGTGCATTTTAGGTACGGGGTGTAACACTTATCTTCTATACTTAGACATGAACAAGATAGGAGAACCAAGTTCTCTCATTTAGATGGGTACTTGGTTGACGTAATAACCTAAAATGAATCAAGACATGATGTATTAGAATACCTTGAAGTTGTATCGAATAGCCTCTGCTTGATTGGTTGTGTTGTTAAGATAAGAGCATGGTGTGTTAGCTTTATATGGTAGGTCTTATGATAAATTGAGATTCTAGGTCTCATGATAGATTTAGGTGATGAATCTCATGATAGATTAGGGTGGAGAAAGTAAGATCTCTCATGTTTAGCTTGGTCATTTGTTTTTATGATGCTTGTTCTTGATAACTTGGGAATGGTGGTTCTGATGATAGCTTGGGATTGAGTTATGAAGCGCTCCTAAGAATATATTGATGTAGCAATAATAGAGTTCCTTCATGATAGATTGACTTTGTTTGGCGTAAACAACTCAATGATAGTTTTAAAGGAAAGGCTTATACTATTATAATGATTAGCTTTACTTGCATGGAAGGTTCATTTCATGATAGTTTGTCTTACATGCAAGTTTCATTACATGAAATAGATAGAGATTAGTTTCTCATGATACTTTGGGGTTGTTGGATTCATGCTCCTCTATAATTAGCTTGCATTTACATGATTGGTTGGATGATGATTAGGATGGGTGTCTCTTTCCTTAGTTAGCTTGGATTAGGTTAGTCTAGAGAAGTACTTAGTGTGGATGGTAGTATGGGATTTTATCCATATATGACACAAGTATTACATCAATCTACCTATGACATGACCCCTATGTGATGTATGTTTATCTTGGGTAGTGGCTATAGTTACTTTCCATGACATTATTGACTTATTATGATAGTTCCTTCTCAATTGGAAGCAGGTCTACTAGAGACTCCTAAACTAAAATGAAAGGGAATATTGTGACTTCAAGATGTGTTTAGTGTGTGAGGTAGAATGTGAAGTTTCACATGAATTGCACAAGTGTGCTTTTAGGTGGCCTAGGGGCATGGTGCTCAAACGTTATGATGAATCTAGGTCTTAATTATGAAACTATATTATTATCAAGAATGTCCAAAAAGAGGAACTTTGCTTTGGTAGTAGTATTGGATGCTACCTTATCCTAGCACAAGTATACTTGAAGGTTCCTTGTGAAGTAGTTTATTTGAGTAAAAAGGACAATGAGTTATGTCTGAACTCTTACATGCTTTATGATGCTTTATTATGCTTATGATATTGATGATATGCTTATGATTTTATCTCTTTTACATTTTGTACTAACACATATTTTTCCTACATTCTAATCCAATTAAGGTTCTTGAGGATATTGAGTTGCTTTTAAGGGTAGAGTTTACAAGGCTTGACAAAAATGGAGATTGGTGAGTCCTCATAGCATCCGAGGACATCACTTCTATGTTTTCGTTTGTGTTCTTTTTTATGTGAGACTTTTATAAGTTGTAACCCAAGACTATTGTACTTGTGATGTCATAGATGGTTTTTCAGACATATGTTAGAAGTTTTATGAAATGTTTCCGCATTACATTTTAAAATAAAAGGTTTAATTGCGCACTACCTTTTGTAGATATGCAAAGAATGATGTCTAAGGGATTGTACAAGGCCTCCAAGAGGTTAAGTATGCCGTGTTCTGACTTTCAGGATGCCCTATCTTCTAGGGTGTACTTTGGGTCGTGACATGTATGGCCCAACAATGCCACAGACTTAAGACAAAACTCACAGTTGGAGAACTTGACATAAAACTCTTTATCTTTCAAAGTCTGAAGAACTATCTTGAGATGACAAGCATGATCTTCTTCAAGCCTTGAAAAAATCAATATTTCATCAATAAAGATGATGACAGAAAATCTAAAAAAGGTTTGAAAACTCTGTTCATAAACTCCATGAATATTGCAGGTGCATTTGTCGAACCGAAGGACATAACCAGAAAGTCACAGTGCCCATATTTGGTTCAAAAAGATGTGTTTGGAATATCACATTCCACAAATTTCAACAGATGGTAGCCCGATCTCAGATCATTTTTGGGGAAGGAAGAAGCACCCTGAAATTGATCGAATAGATAATATATCCTTGGAAGAGGATACTTATTCTAGATGATCACCTTATTCAATTGGAGGTATTCTATAAACATCTTAAAAACCCATTTTTTTTCTAACAAATAAGATAGGAGCGCCCAAGGTGAGACACTTGGTCGAATAAAGCCCTTATCCAACAAATATTTCAATTATTCTTTCAGCCTTTTGAACTTTGTTAGTGCCATTTTGTATGGTGGAATAGATATAGGATGAGTATCTGGGATGATGTTTATGCCGAAGTCTATTTCTCTCCCAGGAGGGACTCCAGTAGATTATCATGAATTACTTCTAGAAACTCACTAACTATAGGATTTGACAGAAGGGGAGGTACCCCAACACTTAAGTCATCAATTCAGACTAAGTGATAGATACACCCCTTGGAAACTAACTTTCTTGCCTTTAGGTATGAAATGAAACGACCCTTAGGCACTGCTAAACTATTACTCGACTCTATGTCTGACTCATTTGGAATCTGAAACCTGATAACTCAAAATCTTCAATCTGATGGTGCATAACAAGCATGGATGTAACTCTATTAAATTAGTCATGGAACTCTTGTGACTGACGAAAATAGAACAGTCATGATAGAATCTTTGTGCTAGAATGAATTCACCAACATGTGTGGAAACATTGAATAGTTTACTAAGTTGGTCAGGAATAATTTCAAAGTTCATAGCAACATAAGGAGTAACAAAAAAAAATATTCTCGCTCCTGGGTCTAACAATGCATAAATAGTAAATTCAAAGACTCGAATCATAACAGTGACAACATCTGGTGAATTTTCCGATTCTTGGCGATTATTGAGAGCATACAAGCGGTTTGTTCCCCCCCCTCTCGTGTAGCTCCAGAAGTAGCTCCCTAGGTTGAGCCCGGTTTAGAGGAGAAACTCATGAAGTCTCAGCTCTATTACCCCCATTGCCACCGCCTTAATTTTGTTGGGATATTCTCTCATGTAATATACGGTCTGAACACACTTGAAACAACTCGTGGAGCCTTCATGACATATGTCAGAGTGATTTCTACCAATCCTGGATCAGGAATAAGGCTTACTACTTCTTTGCACCATACTACCCTGTGAATATGTAGGCCTTGATCGGGAGTTCCTACCATGATGCTCAACTCTGTCTTCGGGCGCAGGTGCACAAGCATATGATTGTACATGCCTCTTCCGCTATTGAAATTTTGGCCGATTCGAACAACTTTTTTACTGCCCAGACTCATTCTCAGTCATAACTTTATTGATTCTATTTTCCTTTCTATCCCTAAGCTTTTATTCCTCTACATGCTGCACATACACCGTTATCCTTGAAATGTCTGTGTCTCAAATCAACATTGCAGCCCTACCTTCTTTGCTTGAAGCACACCCAAGCCACCAACAAAAAAACTCATTCTGCGCCTCAAATCCTTAACGATCTAAGTAGCATAGCGAGACAGTTAGGTGAAATTCAACCCATATTAATGAACACTCAAATACCCCATAGGATAGGCCCTGGGACGCCGTGCCTTCCAGAGCCCTGCAAGACAGCCTTTGTCTGATAGGCTCTGGCGTGCCGTGGCATCCTGAGCGCCAAGGTCACCTGGAGACCCCATTAATTACCCAGTTTTTCGTACTAGTTCCTAAGTGATGTACCTACATTCTTGGTTGATTGTAACACTCTTAAGTACATCTAAAAGTCATAAAATCATCCATAAATATTAGATCATGATCCTTGAATCCATTATTCAATTCAAGGAAGTTACGATCAAATTCAAAGAAGTAAAGAGTGAAGTTTCAGAATTAAGAAGCAAATCAAAGTGTGTTCTTAAAGTTTCCAAGAGTCTATAACAAACCTTTTTAACTTTGTTTTAACACTCATGTTACAAGTTAACCAAGTCATTGAGTTCATTCTCCATAGTTATAAGGGGGCTAAGTAATCCCCAAGAGTTACAAATGTTTTCACATTTAAACAAGTAAAAAGCCTTTGGGCTAGTTTTCAGACAGAAGTAATAGCTTTACGAAATGAAGAAAGTAGGGAAACTATGATTTCTAGGAGAGCTATTAGGATTTGTTTTCAGCACTAATCTAAAACCGCATACTGAGTATGCTTTAAAAATATGAGAGACAATATATTTTTGGGAGTAGTATTGAGCACCGACGTAGGAATGTGTGTTTTGGATTAACTCAAATCTCTATGAAAACCATGTAGCCATTATGGGTAGAAAAGGGTCATACTTTTTGGATGAACCTTTTTGCAGTTTACTAGTGGATCCATTAGGAAGTTCAGGTCCTGTACTATGGCAAGGTTAGGGTGGCTGGAGAGCATGGGCCTAGTAAAACTACATCGTAACTATACACTTAAGTGATGACTGTCGGTTAGAAAAGCTCCCATAGAAGTTATTGTATTTTCATATACATTAGTTATTTGTATTTTTACATACATCCCATAGACTTATTGTATCCATATATACATATAGAGTCTACAATATGTTTTCAGTCATCTTTTCTTTTTATTGGGTTTACTTTTAAATTGTATTATATTTAAATGAGTAGTTATTTATGATATTAATAGAGCCAAGGTAAGTGTATCTTCTTACTCTTTTCCAGCTTGAGTCTTTTTTAGCTTTGCAACTCACATACTCGTACTTTCAATGTACTAATGTCAGTTGACTTGAATTGTATTATTATGAAGACGCAGGTAACTAAGATCAACATTCGGTGCACTGTTGATCAAGTGAGCAACTCAGAGTTAGTTAGTGAGCCTCCCTTCATTCTGGAGGACATCTTTAGGTTTATCTATTTGTCTATTATTCAGTTGTTAGGATGATTGGGGTACTGTCCCAACATCTATCTTTATATTAGTGGCTTCATAGACATATGCTTTTAGTTTTCTTAGTCTTTCATTTCACTTTTAGTTGACTAATATTTGCGTTGCCACTTTTGCTGGTTATTTTCATTATAGTTATTTCTTCAGATTATATCTTATGTTTGAATCTTCTGTTGAGTTAAGTAAGCAAAACTAAGGGTTTTCTCAAGACCAACAATGGTCATCGGGTACCGACCACATCCAGGGTTTAGACTCAAGGCATGACAATCTTGGTATCATAGCACAGAATTCAAGAGTATTAGGGAGTCTATGAAGTCGTGTTTGTAAATTCATAGTCTTTGTTGTGAAGTGCGCTACATCTATGATTAGGAGGCTGCGTCACTTAAGAATTTCTTTATTTATTTCATACTCACTTTGTGCGTTAGAGTTTTATCTCTAAAAAGTTCCCCACATGTCTACGCGTGTTTTCAGGTCATCATGCCTCCACGAAAAAGCAACAACAGGTCGTCCGGCTAGGAGGAACGTTGAACCTAAAAAATAGGAACTACCGAATGCATCTGAAGTGTAACAACAAGGAGAAGTCACTAATGTCGAGTTCAGAGAGACTATTAGAATGTTGAGTAAAGTTGTGACTAACCTGGTTAGATTTTTCACATCATCATGCCTCCACGAAAAGCAACAAGAGGTTGTCTAGCTAGGAAGAATGTTTAACCTCAAAAATAGGAACTACCAAATGCATCTGAAGTGTAACCACAAGGAGAAGTCACTAATTCCAAGTTCAGAGAGGCTATTAGGATGTTGAGTCAAGTTGTGACTAACCTGGTTTGTGAACAAAGGGATATCGACAAGAAGGGGCTAACACTTTGAGGATTTGGGAACTCTTGAGGCTGAATTCTCCAAGCTTCACTGGTTCAAGTACTACTGAGGATCCGAAGTAATTTGTGGAAGATATGAATAAAGTATCTGATATGTTGCATGTGATTGATATTGAGAGAGTTGAATTAGCTGCATATAACCTTAAGGATGTTTCAACAACTTGGCTTGACCAGTGAAAGGGGGGTTGAGTTGAGGATGCACCATATCCGAGTTGGGCTTACTCTAAATAAGCTTTCTTGGGGACTTCTAGAGTGTCCACAAATATGTGTTGAAGTTCACCCAATTGTCTCGCAATGATCCTGAGATGGTTAAGGATATGAGAAATCGAATGAGCTTGTTTGTTGTGGCTTGGGTCCCACTTCAAGCAAAAGAAGGTATGGCTTCAATGTTGATTGGGGACATAGATATTAAAGGTTAATGGTCTATGTGCAACACGTAGAGGAAGATAAGCTTAGGGATAGAGAGGAGATCAAGATCAAGATAGATAAGATAGGGAAAAAGTCAGGGCATCAAAAAAATGATGCAGACCAGTCTTCCTTCCAAAAGAAGAAGAATCCTTCCAACGATAAAATAAGGGTCCTACTCCATCCTGTGCTAGTGAACATACACTTATGAATAAGAGTGAACACTGTTGGAAAACTTCCAGATCCAAACCTGCATATTCTTAGGGTAGTCGTGCGTAGGGAGGTAGTAAGCCTCTGATATGTACCATGTGTTAAAGAAATCACTCTGGTATTTTTCGTGAAGCCTCCAAGAGTTTTTTCAAGTCTGATCAGACAGGGCATTTCATAATAGAGTGCCCAAAGAGTGAGAAAAGTGGTGGTAAGGGGGGAAATAGAGATTAGTCTTCATCAGCTACTCCACCAGAAAAGGCTACATCTAGGGGAGCTACTTCTGGTGCTGACGGAGGAACAAACAACTTGTGTGCGACCAAGAATAGGATAATTCTCCAAATGTTGTCACTGGTATGATTGGAGTCTTTGACTTTGATGTTTATACATGTTAAAAATAGGAGCGAGTTCATCTTTTGTAACTCCCTATATCGCTATGAACTTTGAAATTATTTCTGATCAAGTAAGCGAACCATTTAGTGTTTCCACACATGTTGGCAAATCCATTCTAAAAAAAGTGCTTATTGTGATTATACTGTTTTCATTAGTCACAAGAGTACAACGTCTGATTTAATAAAGTTATACATGATAGAATTTGATGTCATTCTAGGTCTAGACTTGCTACATGCCCGTTATGCATCAGTAGATTGTAGAACTATAGTTGTCAAGTTACAAATTCCTTATGAGCTAGTCATAGAGTGGAGTAGTAGTTCAGCAGTACCTAAGGGTCTTTTCATTTCATAACTTAAGGCAAGAAAGTTAGTTTCTAAGGGGTGTATCTATCACTTAGTCCGAGTTAATGAGTCAAGTGCTTAGGTACCTTCCCTTCAAATAGTTTCTATAGTTAAAGAGTTCACAGAAGTCTTTCTTGATGTCTACCTTACGTACCTCCCGAAAGAGAGATAGAATTCGGTATAGACATCATTCCAAATATTCGTCCTATATCTATTCCTCCATTCAAAGTAGCATCACTAGAGTAATAAGTTCTAAAAGAACAATTGAAAGATTTGCTTGATAAGGGCTTCATTTGACCAAGTTTCTCACCTTGGGACGCTCCAGTCTTGTTTGTAAGGAAAAATGATGGTTCCTCAGGATGTGTATAGACTACTGCTAATTGAATAAGGGGACCATCAAGAATAAATATTCTTGTCCAAGAATAGGTGATCTTTCTGACCAATTTCAGTGTGCTTATTTCTTCTTGAAAATTGATCTCCGATTAGGCTACCATCAATTAGAATTTTTGGAATTCGATATTCCAAAGAAAACTTTTAGAACTAGGTATTGGCATTATGAGTTTTTAGTTAGTCCTTTGGCTTGACATATGCACCAATAGCATTCATGGATCTTATGAACAGAGTCTTCAAACTTTATTTAGATTTGTTTGTCATCGTCTTCATTAATGACATAGGTTTATTCAAGGAATGAAAAATAACATGATAGTCACCTCGTGATTATACTACAGACTTTGAAATATAAAAAGTTATATGCAAAGTTCTCTATGTGTGAGTTTTGGCTTAATTATGTTCATTCTTGGGCCCCACTATTTCTTGTGATAGGATTATAATTGATACCCAAAAGATAGAAGCAGTTCAGAGTTGGCCTAGACCGTATCTACAAGAGATATAAGGAGTTTCTTGGATTTGGCTGGCTATTATAAGAGGTGTTTAGAAGGTTTCTCATCTATGTCGTCTCCTTTGACCTAGATAACTTAGAAGACAATCAAGTTTCAATGGTCTGAAGATTGTGAGAAAAGGTTTTAGGAATTGAAAAAGAGGTTAACTACTGCCCCGGTTCGACCTTACCATAGGGTAATCAAGGTTCTGTGGTGTACTGTGATGCATCAAGAGTTAGGTTAGGGTCTGTGTTGATGCAGAATGGAAAGCTTATGCATTCAGACAATTAAAGGTTCATGGGAAGAATTATCCAACTCATAAATTAGAATTGGTTCCACTAGTGTTTCCATTGAAGATATGGTGTCACTACTTGTATGATGTTCATGTACACATATTCACTAATCACAATAGCCTCCAATATGTGTTCACCCAAAAGGAGCTAAATCTCAGACAAAGGAGGTGGTTAGAGTTACTCGAGGATTATGATATGAGTATTCTTTACCAGCAATGTAAGACTAATGTTGTTGTTGATGCCTTAAGGATGTTATCCATTGGAGTATCGCCCATGTTCAAGAACAAAAGAGGGGGTTAGCTAAAGATATGCATACACTTGCATGCCTTGGAGTCAGACTTATGGACTCCACAGAAGGAGGGATAGTGGTGACTAATGTTCATGAATCATCACTAGTGTTAGAGGTGAAAGAAAAATAATACAAAGATCCCATTTTGCTTGACATGAAGGCGAATGTTCATAAGCAAAGTGTGTTGGATTTTGAACAAAAAGGAGATTGTGTACTGAAGTACCAAGGCAGATTGTGTGTACCACGGCTGATGAACTCAAAGAGAGGATTCTAGAGGAGGCTCATAGCTCTAAATATTCCATTTATTTGGGGTCCACCACGATGTACCGCGATTTGAGAGATGATTATTGGTGGGATAACATGAAGAAAGATATTGTCGAGTTCATTGCCAAGTGCCCAAACTGCCAACAAGTGAAAGTAGAACACTACAGGCCTGGAGGTATGGCTCAAACTATATAACTTTCTGAATGGAAGGGGGAGATAATTAATGTGGCTTTTTCACAGGATACCAAGACTCACAAACAACATGAATCTATTTTGGTGATTGTCAATAGAATGAGAAAGTAAGCCCATTTCTTGCTGGTAAAGGCTACCTATTCTGTCCGGGATTATGCTAAGTTGCACCTTCAAGAGGTGATGACACTTCATGTTGTTCCTTATTCCATTATATCATATAGAGGTGCATAATTTACTGCACTATTCTTGAAATCTTTCCAAAAACGTTTGGGTTTAAAGGTAAATTTAAGCACTACTTTTCATTCTAAGACAGATGGACAAGCAGAGCTTATTATCCAGACCTTAAAATATATGTTGAGATCTTGTGTAATCGACTTTAAAGGGAATTAATATGATCACATACCTCTCATTGAATTAGCTTACAAAAACAATTACCATTATAACATCCAAATGGCTCCATATGAGGCTATTTATGAGAGGAGATGCAGATCTCCTATTGGGTGGTTTGGAGTTTGTGAAGCAGGGTTAATGTGACAGGATGTAGTTCACCAAGCTATTAAGAAGGTGAAATTATTTAAGAGAGTTTGAAAATGGCACAAATTCTCCATAAGTCCGACACATATGTTAGGAGAAGGTCGTTACACATTGAAGTGGATGATTGGATGTATCTGAAGGTCTCACGCATGAAAGGTGATATGAGGTTTTGCAAAAAGGGTAAACTTAGTCCCTGGTATATTGGTCCTTATAGACTCCAAGAGAGTTCAATGTTGCATATGAGTTAGTGTTACCACAACAGTTCAAAGGGTTCATCTGGTATTCCATTTGTCTATGTTGAAGAAATGATTGGGTGATCCTTCATTGATTGTACCAAATGAGAATTTTGGGATTAAGGATAGCTTATCTAATGAGGAGGTTCCGACTCAAATTTTGGATCGTCAAGTGTTACACCCTCAAAATGAAATAAGGTAGTTAGAGCCTCACATGTGCCTAAAAAGGTTAATAATAGGTTAATTAAGAGTTTTATAGTATGCATGCTCGATTTAAAGTCATTTGGAAGTCAAACATCCAAGAACATCCAAGACATTTGAAAGTTGGTCTTTAGACGTGCTAGTGAGTCCTTGTATATTTTCCTTGTTTTATATTGGAGTTTAAAAATAGTGTTGTTGACCCTAGTATCTGAATATACATGTAAAGGGTAAAAACGTCTGGGTACGACACCTTGGGGCTACCCTAACGGACCCCAAGGAGGACCCAAACATTAGAAAATGAGGCTGCCCAAGGAAGCGAGTAGAGCTTCCATTTGGACCTGCCTGGGTGTCTCACACCCATCTTGCAGCTCACAGCCTCAGAAATTATTTGGGTCAAAATTCTTAGTCTTCCCCGCGATGCGCAGCGACTTCCCAAATCAGGTTGCGTCATTTTAAGTCAATTAATTACATGTCTAAAAGTCCCAATGAGTATGGGGTGTTTTGGTAACTTATAGGGACTTTTATTTACTTTTGTAGGACCTTTTGAAACCCTTTTAAGAGCCAGAACCCCATAAACCGTTAAGAAATCAAAATCCCCAAATCTGTCTTCCATTCCCGAAAACCCCAAAAACCTCCATTGAAGACCAAACTCAAGAACAAGCTATGGAGGTGGATTGTTGGAGATTACTTCTCATATTGTCATGGTATTTTTTTATATATATGTTATGGTGATCCTTCATCCATAGATAACCATTCACCTATGGAGTCCTTTCAAAGGTTTTCTAAGCATGATTTTACGACCAAAATTCCCAACTTTCAATCTAGTCATGGGTTCATTGTCAAATTGATTTAAAAAGCATTCTAATGATAAATATATGATTATATACTGATTTTATGATGAATTTATATCCAATTTTATGAAGAACTCATGATCTCCTTAGCCTATCAAATTATGTTATGTTATGGGTCTTTGTAATCTTGACTAGATTGTGATTCGATTGTTATTAGATTGTAGTATAATGTTTAATCCTAGTCTTATCCATATCAATTGATTATGAATTGTTTGTAATTGATGAAGATGATCATCTGCTTGAAATTTGGTAAGTTTTCCTATTTATTTTAATTAGCCTAGAATGTACATTGAATTGTGTTAATTGGTATGATCCACTTATAGTGGCGGTGTTCTTGTACATGTCTATGTGTGATGATCATGGACTTTAAGTCATTAGATGTAATATGAATTGATATGATGATTTCTATGTTAGGAAGTTTAATGACTGAGCCTTGATTCTGATATCATGTCTAAGTGAATTGATGTTATGTGTACAGTCTTCTACTCTACTTCATTGATCTAGGTGTGGAGATGATGTTATAGGTATAGGTGTGATGATCATGTTAGGGTTAGGTGTGGTCTATATAAATAATGATGAAGAGTATCGTTATAGCATGATCCCTGCCCATATGAACCCTATATGATTTGTGATCAAAGTAGGCTAGGAGTCTTACATTCTATTGTTGAATATGTACTTGCCTCTTATCATGTAATGTGAGTGTGTGTAGTCTATAGTCCTCAATACTCTATATGTTTGTATGACTTGAGATTTGAAGAATGTTGTACATGTGTTGTGGTCTTTAGAGGGTGGCTTCCTAATTACTATGTGATAGCCGTTATATGATCATGTTGACCAATGTACAAACACACACACTTCATGCTTATCTACGAGTAGGATATATTTTTGATTATTAAGGAAATGATAGTTCTCCTATGCATCATAACCTATTTCTATGCATGTGAAATATATTATTAATGAAGTTATGGACATGTGTTATTAGAGTTGTTATGTGAATTTAGATCTCACATTGTATGCACACACATATTATGTATGATTGTATGATTATTTGAAAGGACATGAAGAAGGGTCTATGATGAAAGGAAATTCTCATCTTAGAATCCTTTGAGCTATATATATATATATGTGTGTGTGTGTGTGTGTGTGTGTGTGTGTGTGTGTGTGTGTGTGTGTGAAGGATCAAGCTCCTAAGTCCTTCTCTATGACTTAATGCATTAAAGTCTTAATTTATATATATATATATATATATATATATTAAAAAGGGAGTTAGAGACTAAGCATCAAGTGAACATGAAAAGTGAGAGTGGGAGCTTCATGTTAGTAAGTCCGGCTTCCCACAAAGAGATACTTCACATTTAGCAAATTTGGGTTCCCCACCTATATCTTGTCTCATGAGATGGAACCCTCCAGGCTAGTAAGTCAAGGTTTCTAGAAGCAGACTCCATGTTCCCTAACTACATGCCCTCGTTTGTTATATCATATGGTTTCCACCTAGAATAGCTATGACGAATGGTTGCACCTTCGGCAAGTGTTAACACTCTCTTTTCAGTGTGGGAGAAGAACATCGGATTCCATGTAGATCACATGGTCTATGTCAGTTATGTCTATGTCTCCCGAAGGTTAATAAATTAACTAAGACAAGAATATTAAATCTAATCTAAATTCCTTAAGAAGAGTACTTGGTATAGGAGGAAAATTGAATCAAAACCTATTAAAATTGCTTGTCCCCCATTTAGGTTAGGTTTTTATGTTTGAGTAATTGTAAATTCATGCTTACAATGTGATTTATAATTCAATTAGCATGAGGTATGTGTAGACTTTCGTTCAATGAGTAATTTCATAGGAAGTTGCTATAATTCAATGTTTGTGGGGTTATTGTCGTGTTTAGACGGTAGCTGATCAGGTTCTTAATTATGTTCTTGAATAGGTTTCTTGTTAAGTTATGGTATCGATAGGAGGAAGGATTCCGGAATATACTATGGTAGAACATTGTAATGATAGTTGTGATAATGAGTTATAGTTAGTTTATGGAAAAACTAGTTACAAAACTTTATGAAGGATTGGGATTATACTTGTGTAATTCCATAAGATGAAATCAAAGGAACCCATATGCAATTGAGCATATGACTAGGTGATGGTTTTGATTCTACGATTGTGGGATATAAAATTTCTATTCTATGTGGTGATACTTGTACATGCATGCATGTTGCAATATAGATGATAGATGTTGAATGAGATATATGAACATCAATTCCATGAAATCATGACTTGACTTTGTGATCTTAATGTCTTATTTTGATGTGGGATTGGGATCGTCTGCCACATTCTGACATTACTAAAGTGGATCGGATTGCCACGTTAAGACATACTAACTAGCATCAGCTTCCTTATTTTTGCACACTAATTGGGATCTACTTCTAGGCTCTAGCATACTAACTGGGATCGGTTGTAACTTTTTAGCATATAACTTAGATCGGATTTCCACGTTTTGGCATGCTAACAGCTTCACTTTGGGTCCCATGAGAGGGACAATTACTTGTGAGAAAATGCGTATAGTGAAATATGTTATGCTCAATATCATGAGGTGTGTATATATGTCTATATGTTGGGGTGTTCTGTTTACGTTTTAATGGAACCTAAAGGGTTGTAGTTGTAGTTGTAGCATACAATGTAATTAGTATGTTTAATATATGATCTAATGGAATCGTAAGGGTGTTAATGGTGTACTTATAGCATACAATGTGGTTAGTATGTTTAAGCTATGATCTAATGGAACCTTAAGGGTGGTAGTGGTACTTGTAGCATACAATGTGGCTAGTATGTTTAAGCTACTAACTAATGGAGTCTTAAGTGTGGTAGAGATATCGTAGTATACAAAGTAATTAGCATATATAGGTTGTAACCTGTAGAAAAAAGAAAGGTGTTAACTGGAGGGCATTCTAAGAAAAGACTAAGGGTGGAGAAGCGAGGGGTCCAAACATGATATTTTATTTTTCTCTTCATAAATTATGAGGTGGCCGTTAAATAGATTGATGGTGCTTACCAATACGTGTGGTTGTACTGGTACTACTCGTACTATGTCTTTTTGACATAGTCTGGATGCAGAATTGAAGATGTTTCCTTAGGGAAAGACAAAAAATCATTCAACAATTTTGACTTTTAATTCCGCATGGTGGAATTTGTGTTTTTTGTGTGGTTGATCTTGTTATACTCTTAGTGGCTTTTGTACTTGTCAAACTAGGCTCTTGAGGATTGGTAAACTATTTTGTATAATTTAGAAAAGTGTTATTTCGAATTGGTTAATTGTTAAACTTTTTTAACTTGCCCTCGTTTTGTTTAAATTTTACATGTTTTCTAGTTGTTGGGTTATGAGGATTCTCCTATGTAGATGTTACAGTAGGTGTCCGCATGGCCTAGTGGGTTGGGTCGTGACATCTATTCTTCTTCTTTAATTTTAAAATACTTTGTGTGATTTGTGTCATTGAGTGAGTTTGAAATTTAGCGGAGTATGTTGTACCACTATTTTGATGAAATAAATTATTATATCGTAAAAGGGTATATTCTTTAACATCGACTACTTGAGGAAATTTTTTTTGATTATGTAATTTTTTGTCTCAGTATATAAAGTAGTATATAATGTTCTAATATAGGAAGTTAACATGATGTAGTATAAAATTATTTATTGTTGTTAGTAATTTCTCTTGCGATATAGATTTATGCTTCTGAATATATTTTCAAAAATTTATTGAACTTCTCAAAAGTTTGAGAACAGTGACGATTTATACTTAAGATAAAAGAATGAATTTATTTATAAATCCTACTTATGTTAATTAAATTGTGAGGTTGTTTTCATTGGAATAATTATTATCATTACACATTGGCCTTTATTTTATTGATTTTCTATTTCATAATATTTAAGTAATTTCGACGTAAAAAAGATTATATGACTTGTAATAATGTTATTTTAAATTTGAATTACTTTAATTGTGATGGTAATATAAACTCATTTAATTTTGTTAACAATTTCTCTTGTCATGTCGATATATGCTTCTGAATATTTTTTTCCCAAATTATTCAACTTCTCAAGAGTTAAAGAATTGTCACAATTTATTTTTCAATTTCCCAAGACAAGAGAACTATTTTATTTTTCAATGCTACTTACGTAATTTAGATTGCCATGGAATCTGATTCAAAATAGTTATCACTATATAAACATTGCTCTTTTTTTCTACTTTTTAATATTTTTTAATATTTAAGTCTTCTAAACGAATAAAATGTCATATAACTTTTAATAAGCTCTGTTAAACTTTTGATTAGTTTAATATTTATATTAGTATAAATTCATATATCCCAATCTTAGGTTGTGACTTTTTCGATGAGTTGTCACTTTTTTCAGAGGTTTGTGATTTTTTTTATTAGTTCTGACTTTTCCAAAAAGTTGTGATTTCTCCAAAAAGTAGTAACTATTTCAATAAGTTCAGACTTTTCCAAAGGGTTTTGACATCTTGGAAAGGTCATGATTTTTCACATAAAATAGAAAAAATATTTGCTCATACTACAATTTGTTGACTATAAATGGAGGGGTGTCCTCTCCTTTTTCAATCACAATTTTTTCAAAATCTTCCACTCTTCTTCTTCTTCTTGCATTTAAAAAAATTTCATGTCCTTTATTGTTGTAGGGTGAGTTCAAAGTTTAGCATAATATGAGGTAACACTATTCTGATGAAGTAAATTGTCCTATCATAAGAGGGTATATTCCTTAACCTCATGTACTTGAGGAAAATAATTCAAATGATTTAATGATTATTTTTTTGCTTAGTATATACAAATAGTATGTAAGGTTCTAATATATGAATTTCGCAGGATGCAGTATAAATTCATTTGTTTCTGTTAATAATTTCTCTTGTGATGTAGATATATGGTTCTAAATATCTTTATAAAAATAATTTTCATGCCTAGAGCTACCCTCGAAATGCGAAAACGGGACCTAGGACCACAAGTGATCCCAAGCTAACCATGCTGGCTTGATCATGCGCATACTAAAGATAATAAACTAGTGAAGATACTAAATCATAAATAAAATTAAAAGATGGGGAATACCCATATGCTATAATTGAGATATATGAAAAACAATGATAAGTTTAATACAAGAATATATTAACTCAATACCAAGTTGAATCTATCTACGTCTAGAATAGCCTCTAACTGACTAGAAATGTTGGGACAGACCCTAACTAAGTCTAGCAAAATTTGAAACTAAAATATTAAAAATATTAAAATAAACTCATGACTATTGTCGTCGAAGAATGAGTCCTCACCATTGATTCTGCAGAGATGAAGATATGGAATCCATCCAAGTGTGATCTAGATTTTGAGAACCTGAACCTACATCACGAAAAAATATAGCGCACATATGTGTCAGTACTTCAAAGGTATTGAGCAAGTCTGATAGAGTAAAGCTGACACAATACATAACTAAGCAGACACAAAATCAAGTATAATATTCTGAACATGATGTACTAAATACTAAGCTAATTGGATGCAATGACCAAATTTATAACATGTTGAGACTGATTACAAACTGAATGTAAATATGGTCAATGCAATAGAGTTTGACTGAACTGTGAGAGCTACTAAAAATCAATAATAAAACAACATGTGCTAAATGTTGAATCCTATGTTTATGCCCCATCGAGAGGACCCAATATACCCTGCCAAAGGTATAAAGGCGCGTTGGCATGATCACTAAACTGATTCCCACAGAGGGGATTTACAACCTGGTTTTGGGACTATTGGGTACGCTGAACCCTAGTCTAACTCGGTATTATGCTACTCCCAATGAATTAAGGGATTAAAATATTATGACTAAATTTCTGTATACTGGATATATCAAAACATAACATGCAAACTAAAAATGTAAAAATTAATCTAATAATGATGCATTAATAACTGAGGCATGCATATCTAAAGTAACTAAAATATCTAACCTACCATGTGTAATTCAAGAACTAAAGAAATACATGGCTAGGGTTCTAAAATTCATGAGATAAACTGAGTAATAACATGGTAATATTACTTGGAACATACAACTCACTGATTCATGATAATCTGATGAAGTTCTAGAAATCCTAGGTCTAATCATGATGAGGGAATCAAGAACGTGACTAAAAGCTATTGACCCAAGTAAAATCCCTCACACTTGGTGATGAAATCCATAGAGAAATCTTTAGATTTTGGGACTGGAACTGATGGAACCTTGTTGCATTCTTAAACTAGGGTTCTTGACCTTTTTTTTCTCTTGCTTTTAATTTTCTATTGTTTGATTAATATTTCAACTTAGATAAGTTCTAGTTATGTTTGTAGGCTTAAACTGACAAAAACATCTTAATTTAGAGTCTAACAATGTATCTTAGGGTTCAAATAAAGTAGGAAAAGATCAAAATACCCCGAACTTGACTAATGTCGGAGTGGCCGACGGACCTGGTCAAGGGACCGTGGTCCTAACAACGGCTCTTAGGTTGTGTCCATCCTCTGTGGACCAAGATCCATGATCCTTGTCCTAGGAACGTGGTCCTACCTATGTTCCATCATATTCTTTCGTTGTTTGATTCTGAGAATAGGTTCTAAGGACAAAAATCGAGGGACTTGGTCCATGGACCGTGGTTCAATCTACAGCCTATCCTGTTCCTCCATAGTTTTATTTAGAGAATGGGTTCTGAGGACAAAGATTGACAGAACGGGTCCATGGACTGTGGTCCAATCTGTGGTCCGTCCTGTTCCTCCGTAGTTTGATTCATAGAATGGGTTTTGAGGACCAAAATCGATGGACCTGGTACACGAACTCTGGTCCTAACTGTAGTCCGTAGGTGCCCTTTGTAGATGGCACGTGCCATTATGGAAAATTTAAATTTTAGGCTATCTAGGATATAACTTGTTACATTATCTTCCCCTTGGAACATTCTTTCAAGAATGAAGTCTAAACTAGTTAAAATAGAGAGAGAGACCTGCATTCCCTACTACTAAACACGGAGAATTGAGTTTATGATTGAATTGAGTTCCAAGAACATGCAAATACGCTATAAATGCAAGTATAAACTAAGGTAACATGATTCTAAGGCTGAATGCACACATGAATGACTTAAAAACTGAAGAGGAACTATTACCTCTTGAGAAGAATTGGACGGAAAGAGCAAAGATACTAGGCATTCATGGCTGCTTTTAATTCCCAAGTAGATCCCTCTATGGAGTGACTAATACAAAACCTTACTGAAGCGACTTCTTCATTTTTGAACCTTCTAACTTGAGAGTTAAGACTCTTAACTGGTACATCTTCATAAGAAAGACTATCTTTCATAGTAAACTCTCTAATAGAACTACAGAGGCTGGATCAACCACACAGTTCTTGAAAAGTGAGATATGCAAGACCGAATGCACTCCTGCTAATTTTACTAGAAACTCTAATTCATATGACACTTTGCCAACCCTTTTCAAGAACTTGTAAGGGCCTACATATCTATGATGGAGCTTCACTTTCTTTGCAAATATCATCACCCCCTTCATAGGTGACACTTTCTGGAAAACCAAATCATCAACTTGGAACTGTAGTTCCCTTCTCCTTACATCTACATAAGATTTTTGATGACTATAGTATATCTTAAGTCTATATCTAATGAGTTGCCTTTCTCCATAACATAAAAGACTGAATCTGGTCCTATAAAAGCTGCTTCACCTACTTCAAACGACCCAACCAAAGATTTACCTCTACGCCCATACAGGCCTCATAAGCGGCTATCTAAATGCTGGAATGGAAGCTATTATTGTAGGGAAAATCAATAAGAGGAAAATGATCATCCCATCTACCCTTGAAATTGATCACACAAGCTCTCAACATATTCTCTGGGGTATGAAAAATACGCTCTGCCTGTCCATTCGTCTGCGGATGAAATGTTGTGATAAGGTTAACTTGAGTACAAAGACCCTTCTTAAATGAATTCCATAAATGAGAGGTAAACTAAGGACTTCTATGTGAGATGACAGACAAAGGAAACCTATGAAACCTCATAATTTCATTAATGTAATGCTAGGCATAGTTCTCCGCCCAATGTGTAGTCTTGAATGCCAAAAAGCAAGAAGACTTAGTCATCCTATAAACTATCACCCAAATGGAGTCATGTTGTCTGCGAGTACAAGGTAACCATGTGATGAAATCCATATTTATCCCTTTACACTTCCAAGTAGGAATGTCAATCTCTTGAGTCATACCCCCTAATTTTTTACGTTCTACCTTGATTTGCTTGCAATGGGGGCACTTACTCACAAATCTGCTATATCCCTATTCATGGTATTCAACTAATAGACATCCCCCAGATCGGGGTACCTCTTAGTGGCACCTCGATGAATAGAATATGTGGAGTTATGGTCTTTAATTAGAGTATACTTTCTCAACTCACCGACATCTGGAATACACAACTACCCTGGTAGCAAAGTACACCATCTCCCCCTTCGGAGAAAACCTCTAGTCTATGACTGTGAACTTCACCCTTTAGTTCAAGCAAGATAGGATCACTGTCTTGATTTTCCTTAACCTCCACTATCAAAAAAGATTTTGCCCCATTCTGAATTGTTACACCACTGTATGATATGCTCATAAGGAGAACTCCCAAGTGAGCAAGCCTGTAAACATCCTTCATTTGTTCCTTCTTTTCTTCCTCAACATGGGCTATTCTACCCATAGATAATATGCTAAGAGCATCTGCTACTACATTCACCTTACCAGGATGATATTGCACACTCATATCATAATCCTTAAGAAACTCAAGCCATCTCCTCTGGCGAAGATTCAACTCATTCTGGGTGAATAGATATTGAAGGCTCTTGTGGAAAATCAAAAAATCTACATGAACACCATGCAAGTAGTTCCTTCACATCTTAAGTGCAAACACTTCTACTGCAAGCTCGAGGTCATGAGTTGAATAGTTCTTCTCATTCACCTTAAGCTGTCAACCTTATCTCGCTACATCAACACATAACCTAGGGTAAATGACTTGCATTTTCTTCCTTATTCCTAGAGTAAATGAGGATATCATTAATAAAGACGATAACGAACAAGTCCAAGTATTATTTGAACACTATGTTCATCAAATACATGAAAGCCGCATGAGCATTTGTTAGTCAAAATGACATAACTACAAATATATAAAGACCATACCGAGTTTTGAAGGTTGTTTTTGGAATGTCACTATCTCTGACTGTGAGCTGATGATAACCCGACATGAGGTCTTTCTTTGAGAAATTACTAGCACCCTAAATTTGGTCAAACAAGTCATCAATCCTATGGATTAGATACTTATTCTTGATTGTGACCTTGTTCAACTGTCTATAGTCAATGCACATTCTAAGAGAACACTCTCTCTTCTTTACCAACAATATTGGTGCAACCCATGGTGCAATACTAGGTCTGGTGAAGACCTTATATAGAAGGTCTTTCAACTTCTCTTTTAGTTCCTTAAGCTCTAATTGAGCCGTTCTATAAGGAGAAATAGAAATAGGCGGGGTATGTGGAAGGAGATTAATTCCAAAGTTGATTTCCCTTTCGGGAAGGACTCTGGAATATCTTCTGGAAACACTTTTGGAAAACTCCCTGACTATTGGAACTTACTAAAAGGTTGGGGTTTCAAATCTAGAATCCTTAACCTAAACTAAATTATAGAGATAACCTTTGGAGATCATATTTTTAACATTAAGGTGAAAAATGAATTGACCTATAGGCGCTAAGCTACTACCCTTCCACTTTAAAATTTGTTCATTCGGAAATTGAAAACAAACAATCCTTGTTATACAATAGACTGAGGCTTAACACGAATGTAACCAATCCATGCCTAGAATGACATCGAAGTATACCATTTCTAAATATACAATATCTTATAAGATGTCTTTCGAGAGACTATGACAAGGAAATTTTTTTATACCTGTCAAGATATAACTGGGTCACCGACTTGACTAGATTCTGAGAGAGTTTCTGGACTGACATTGAATTGGACTGATAATGCATAAACATCAAGTTCAAAGACTTGGATAGGTCAAAACTGAACATGCATATTAGATAGGTGAAAATTGAACATGTAAACTGAGAATGCAACAATTGATCTGATAATGACGCATTAATAATCGAGGCACGCATATCTCAAGTAAGATAAATACTTGACCTATAATGTGTAATTCAAGACCCAACAAAATACATGGTTAGGATTCTGAAATTCAAAAGATAAACTGAGTAATAGCATTGTAATATTATTTGAAACATATAACTAACTAATTCATGATAATCTGTTGAAGTTCTAGAAACCATAGGTCTAATCATGATAAGAGAATCAAGAATCTGAATGAAAACTAGGGACCGAATGGGTGAAAGGAACCCACCAGTGAAATCCCAAATATCTGATGATGAAATCCATGAAGAAATTTTTAGATTACGGGGTTGGAACTGATTGAACCTTGTTCCATTCTTGAACTAGGGTTCTTGACAATTTTCTCCTCTATTGCTTCTAATTTTCTATAGTTTGATTAATTATTTGACTTAGGCAAGTTCTAGTTATATTTCTAGGCTTTAAATGACTAAAAACACTTAATTTAGGTTCTAAAAGACGTAGCTTAGGGGTTCAACAAAGTAGGAAAAGACCAAAGACCCTATACTTAACTTTTGTAAGAGTGATCGACGGACCTGGTCCACAGACCGTTGTTCCTAACATTTGTCCGTAAGTCGTGGTCGTCATCTGTGGACTCAAGATCAAAGGACCTACTCCACAGACCGTGGTTCTACCTACGGTCCGTAGCTCTTGGCCGTAATTTAGTTCAGAGAATGGGTCTCTAGACCAAGATCGACAGACATGGTCCACGGAATGTTGTCCTACCTACGGTCGTTCCTGTTCCATTGTCGTATCATTCAGAGAATGGGTTTAGAGGACCAAGATCGATTGACCTGGTCCATGGATCATGGTCCAATCCATGGTTTGTCCTTTTCCTCCGTAGTCTAATTTAGAGAATGAATTCTGAGGACCAAGATTGACAGACCAGCTCAACTTATCGTGGTCTAATCTACGGTACGTCTTGTTCCTCCATAGTCTGATTTAGTGAATGGGTATGAGAACGAAGATCGACAGACATGGTCCACGAACCATGGTCCTAACTACGGTCCGTAGTGGCCTCCATAGATTGCATCCGCACTTATGGAAAATTGAAATTCTTATTTATCTAGGATACGAGTTGTTACGTTAAACTACTCGAGAGTTGGAGAATTGTGACAATATGTTTTTTGATGCTTAATATAAAAGAATGACTTTACTTATCACTGCTACTTATTTGATTTGGATTGTCAGGTTTTTTCTTTAAAATAATTATTATTATATAAAAATTTCTCTTTTGTTTTACTAATTTACGAATTCTTAATACTTAATATTTTGGACGAAGAAAATCTTATATGAATTGAAATAACGTTAGTTGAAGTTTGCATTAGTTTGAATCTTATTATAGTCTAAATGTATTTGCTTTTATTAAAAATTTCTCTTATGATGTACAAATATGCTTCTCAATATCCTTTTCAAAAATTATTTAACTTTTTAAGATTTAGAGATGAGCAACTTTCACATATAACAAACACAAAAATCATATTTGTATGTTATAGCTATAATTTACATAATTGCACTCCATAACAAACTTTACTATGCCATTTTCTCTATACACATCTACAAAAGACAGTGGTTATTTGCTATGCATATATACAAAAGAAACAATTGTATAATTCGTTTTCTCCTCTTCATATTTGTATGTTTTACTGGTATGCCATTTGTATAAATTGTTGGCAGTCTGTTGTTTGCATCAATCGTTGGCATCCTTATAATTCAATTTTATGTGTTTGTATATCGAAATAAAATTTTAATTCGTATATAATTGAATAATAATGAAACATTTGTATATCAAATATCTTTCTCCCTCTCACTTTATACAAATATAAATTATACATTGTATTTTTTTATAATTTGTGTTTGTATAAAGCAAAAAAGAGAAATTCAAAAGAAAACATGACAGAGAAATATTTATATTGTATAGTTATAAGTGTATAAGACAAATATATATGTGTTTGCATATGTATATAAAAAAATTTCTTGCTTTATCCAAACAGAAATACAAATTAAGACATTTCTATTTGTATAAATAAAGAGAGTGGAGGGGATAGTGGTGAATAAGAGTTTCAGGGAGAGAGGCGACTGACAAAATTTTGCAATGGGGCAAAATTAAATTAAACTGTAGTTATAACATTTAACTTAAATTAATAATTTTTCATTATATGTAATTTCCTTTAGAGAATGGTCACAATTTGTTTTATAAATGGTTATAAATTAAAAACTAATATACAAAAATAATTCAAAATAAATGTAGTTGTTCTCCACATGTTCATATGTAACCAAACAAATTGAGTGAAATACATGTACAAAGTACATCTGATTAGCTTACAAGAAAAATACAGAACAAAATATTGATATCTTGCTACCCTTTTTCTTGAATTCATGTATTGTTCTTGAATTTCCTGAGTTGTGAAGTTTTTGAATTTGTTACGTCACATTATGGGGTCATTTTGGTTTAGGTTCTTAGCTACATTTGTGGGGTATCTATATCTAAAAGATATTTAAGAAAAAGAACCAAGTTTGGGTGAGTTAGAGGGAAGAAAAACGAAGAAGAAATTTTGACGAGCAAAGCTGGACATGGGAACGCGTCGCACGACCTACTGAACTAGTCACATAATTAAAAATTTTGCTCTACATCGCGCAGCTTATACGAGGTGTTCTGCCTCAAAAGACATTTTCGTAACCAAAATTAAATCATGCCTCCGCGTCGCGGACCCACCTTCAAATCTTGATTTTCAGTCTTTTCTCATGTTTATCTATCTAAAATCATTTCTAAACAACATCATATCCTTACAAACACAAATCTTAATATTTGAATCCATAATTAAATTCAAAGATCAATTAAGAATCAATTTAAGATAAGTTAAAAGCCATGTCAAGATTAGTAAAGAGTCAAGTCAAGAATAGTTAATGTAAAAGATAAGACAAGTCAAAAGTCAAGTAAGAGAAGTTCATTTCAAGTTTTCATAAGTCTTTTACAAATGTTTTAACTTTAATTTAAAACTTAAGTTTGATTTCTGTATAGAGTATAATTGAAGTTCTTTCTTCAAAAGAAGTATATGGGCATTGTATAAACCCAAAGAGATTTAAAATGTTTTCACTTTTAAATAAGAATTGAAACATTAATTTCCAAAGAGTCTTGCGACTAGTTTTCAGAAAAGAGTAATAGCTTTATAAAATGAAGCAAGTAGGAAAACTAAGATTTCCAAGATAGACTTTGAGGTATGTTTTTGAGAACTAATCTAAAATCACAGAAGAAGTTGTTTTTAAAATATGTAAGTTAAGTATATTTTTCGGGAGTAGTATTGAGCACCGATGTAGGGATGCGAGTTTCAGATCAACTCAAGTCTCCATGAAAACCATGTAGCCATCATAGGTAGAGAAGGGACATACTTTTTAGATGAATCGTTTTCACAATTTACTAGTGGATCCATTAGGGAGTTCAGGTCCTATACTCTGGCAAAGTTTGATGGTCCTTGGCAACGTGAGGTAAAATGTTGTATCATCACTATAAGTATTAAGTGATGGTTGTCGAGTAAAGAAACTCCCACATTAGTAGTTGCATGGTTATTCAAGATGTTCTGCTTTGTATGAATGGGGGTATGAGACTTCATTCATGCATTGCGTGAGTAGACTTTGAGAGGAAGTGTGACATGTCTTTTTATGATGATTATGAATTGACATTAGATTATTCTGTATTTTATATACATTTTAGATCTATTTTGTATCTTTATATACACAAAGAGTTAACAACATGTTTTTAAACAACTTTTCTTTATTATGCACTTGCTTTCAAATTGCTTAATATTGAAATGAGTTTGGTTAAGTATTCATGGGTTGAGAAGAGTTAAGGTAAATGTTTCTTTCATAATCTTTTTCAAGCCTATGTTGTTTAACACTACAACTCGCATACTCGTAAATTCAATATACTGAGGCCAGTTGGCCTGCATTGTGTTATGATGCAGACGCATGTTACTAGGATCAACATTCCAGCGCATCGTTGATCCAGTGAGTAGTTCAGAGTAAGTAGGTGAACCTCCTTGCTTTTCGAAGGATCAAATTTCATTGCTTTCTAGTTTAGTTCATTAGGATGTTGGGGTCTGTTTCCAACATCCATCTCAGTTATTAGATGCTTCATAGATAGTTAGTCAGATGTTAGTTCTTTTGTCATAATTTTGTTATTAACTTATTTTCATATTTGAGTCTCCATTTTGGCTAAGCTAAAGGTTTATTTTTGAAACATTTTGATTTCAGTTCAGGACAATTGAGTCAGTTAGCATCTTGTATTAATGATTTATTTATTCCGCTGAGTATGTAATCTAGACCAAGGTTTCTCTTTTGAGTGAGAAATGGTCTCTGATAGTCAGCCACGTCAAGGTTGTAGGCTCCAAGCATGACAATCAACTACCTCTTATTGAAGTTTCTTTCAACAATAGTTATCACTCAAGCATCCAATGGATCTTTATGGGAGAAGATGAAGATCTTATATTGGATGGTTTGAAGTTGGTGAAGCTAGGTTTATATAACTAGACTTAGTGAATGAAGCTATGGAGAAAGTGATAGTCACTTAAAAGATATTGTAAATATTGTAGAGTTGTCAGAAACCCTACATCGATATTAGGAGAAGGGAGTTAGAGTTGAAGGTAGATGATTGGGTGTACTTTAAAGTTTCACCCATGAAGGGTGTTATGATATTTGGTAAGAAGTGGAAACTTAGTCCCCGATATATTGATCCCTACGGAATACCCCAGAGGATTGACAATGTAGTTTTTGAGTTAGAGCTACCACAAGAGTTAGCAATGGTTCATTTGGTGTTTCATATTTCAATTTTGAAGAGGTACATGGGAGACCCTTCACTTATCATACCAACTGAAGATATTGGGATCAAGGATAACTTATCTTATGAGGATATTCCCGTACATATTCTAGATTGCCAAGTTCGCAAGTTGAGGACTAAGGAAGTAGCATCAGTCAAAGTCCTTTGGAGGAACCAGTATGTTGAGGAAGCTACTTGAGAAACTGAAGAAGAGATATTAAAAACCGGAGAAGTTCCAGACCAAGGTACTAATTCTCATCTTAGTACTGTTTATATTATGAGTTGACATGTTGTATTTGCATTTCATATTGGGTGTTTGAGATGAATTTTAGATGTTACACCCTTAGCTACTAAGAGTTATCTCATTCAAGGAAAATGTTTTTGACAGGGAGATAATTTAACATCTCGCTAATTGAAAGAACTAGGAAGAAGTTAAGAATTGGAAATAGTCATTTTAGGAAAGAATTGAAATCCGGAAAATTTATAAGTATGTTAAGTTGATTTTTTGGTCAACTTCAAATGACCATAAATCCTAGATAAGGATGAGTTAGGTCTTTTTTCATATTGTACGAAATTTCTTGGAATAATCTTTCCAACTACGTCGAATTTGCGTGATTTCGAGTTCCTTTGAGTGAAATATGCCCATTTGAAGTTGAGGTGTTCAAACAAGGAAGCCTAAACCGGATTTTTGAAAGGTATTTTATTATTTTCCTTATCCAATTATTCTAATGCGTTCTTAGCAGTTTATTTGGGGTCTAGTCAGATTTAGATCATTTTAGTCAATTTGAAATTCACTCTAGGGCTTAGAGAAAAGAGAAAAGAGGAGAAAGAGAATAAAGTTTAGGATTCGTCGATTTCTTGGAGGTTTGCAGGTGGATTTCATAAAGAGGTGATCCCTAAGAGGTATGTGAGATCATATAACGTTAAATTAGTTCACCCACGCGCCAATCATGACTCAATTCAACAAAGTATAATTTATTTGAAAGTAAATACTATGAGTTCTTGATGAAATTCATTGGAATTCTTGTGGGTGTAAATACTATGAATTCTTGATGAAATTCATTTCAATTCTTGTGTGTCTGTGTTGTGAAGTTCTCCTTAGTTCGATTCATGTTTTTAGGTGTGACTTTGAGTTGAATCTTCTATATATTGAGGGTATAATCGATTCTATGTTTTGGGGGAAAGAACTAAGTTGAAATAGGGGGTTTAGAGTTGAAAATGAAGGAGAAAAATTGGTGTTCACTTGGGAAGGATCTGGGTGGCCGCCCCTTTGAGAGCCCCTAGAAAGGTCCTTTAAATTTTGACCTCTGGGAAGCCGCGCCAGCCAGAGCGCCCCAAGTCAATCTTTGAATTTCAAGGGCTGGCACCTGCGCCTCTCGGAGCGCCAGGGAAGCAATTTTTTTCCATTCATCCACCACTTTTCGTAGAAGTTCCTAAGTAATGTACCTATGTTTGCTAGTTGATTCCAATACTGTAAGGTATGTCTAAATATCATGAACTCATCCATACACATGAGATAATGAACCTTTAATCCATGACTTAATTCAATGAAAGTTAAGAGTCAAATTTAGAAGTTAAGAATCAAGTCAAGCGAAGTTCATAATGTTTTCAAAGTATTTCCCAAACGCTTAAATTTGTTTTAAGACTTAAGCTTCGAGTTGAGTAAACAATAAGAGTAAAAGCTTGTTTCTTCGATCAATATATGAAAACTATGTATTCCCAAGAGTTAGAAATGTTTTAACATTTGAGAAAGAAAGGGAACATCAATTCCAAGAGAGCTTTTAAGCTGAATTTTGAGTAATTATCTAAAACCAAAGAAAGAGTTTTGTTTTAAAAACAAATTAGCTAAGTACATTTTGAGAGTCCTATTGAACACCGATATAAGGACGCGAGTTCATAATAACTCAAGTCTCCACAAACCATGTAGCCATCATGGGTGGTAAAGGATCATACATTTAGATGAATACTTTATGCTTTTTAGAATAGACTAGTGGATCCACTTAGCTAAGGAGTTTTATAGGACGACAAATTATTAGACAATTCTAGAAATGTGGGCAAGACGTTGTATCACCACTTAGATTCATAGTGATGGTTGTCGGTTAGAAAAACTCCCACAGAAACTATATTACTTTATTATATGAGTAAAATTTAGTTTGTTATTGAATTTATTTAATAAAGTTAGTTGCTTTTTACTATTTTAAAAAGCTTTCTATATATTGTGTGTGTATCGTTGCTTTATATTGATTTAATTTATTCATGAGTTGAGTAAAGACAAAGTAATTGTTTCTTTCAAATTCATTTCAAGCTTATGTTATGTTTAGTATTCACCCTCATACTCGTACATTCAATGTACTGATACCATTTGGACACAGGTAACCAGGATTAACATTCAGTGTCTCGCTGATACAGTTGAGTACTCAGAGTTAGTTGGTGAGCCTCCTTGATTTTCATAGGGCTCCTTTTAACATCGCTTTCTAATATTTTAGTTGTTAGGATGATTGGGGGTCTTGTCCCGACATATTTCTTTGTTTTAGAGGCTTTATAGATGAGTAGTTATAGTTCTTTAGTCTTATTCATTTCAGTTGTATAAGTTTAAGACTTGAGTTTACATTTTGTCTAAATTATTATCTTTTAAGTTATTGCATGAGTTATGCTTTTTATGTTTACATTTCCGCCGAGTAAGTAAGTCATACTAAGGATTCGCTTGGGGCCAACAATGGTTCTTGAGTTCCATTCACACCCATGGTGTAGTCTCGAGGTGTGAAACATATGTAAATTCAAATTTTTACTAAATGTATCATTACATAGCAATTATAACACAATAATGTATCTATATCAAATTTAACACCTTATTGGCAACAATTATTTGTTTGATGTATATAGTATAAATACAGTACTTATCAATTTAAACAATATACATAAATAGGAAATGCTAAGTAACAAAGATATTCATGATGTATTTTCTCAAATTTTTTGATCTTCAATAAAGTAGGAGAAGAATTTTGAATTTCAAAATTTTTTAGAATCTTCGCAAAAATGGGAGAAGAAAGAATCTTGGATATCAAATTTTTGGATAATCTTGAATCAAAACTGAAAGGATCTTCAATGAACTTGAAGATTCAAAAGGATATAGTTTATCCAATAAAAATTTCATCACTTTTATATCCTTCATAATTCACTTCACTTACCCAAAATTTCAATAAAAGATTTTGAATTAGCGCAACAGAAAATTTTTTCTTCTTAATCAAAATTGAAAGGATCTTCAATGAACTTGAAGATTCAAAAGGATATAGTTTATCCAATAAAAAATTCATCACTTTTATATCCTTCATAACTCACCTCACATACACAAAAGTTTGACAAAAGATTTTCATTAGCGCAACAGAAAGTTTTTTCTTGTATTAGAGTTTATGTAACCTGATGCTGAATTAATGTATCTAGATGGTGAATTATTATCCAAAAGGAACACATTTTAAGGGATTATTGTAGTTAAAAAAGTAGGAATATGATGTAATTTACAATTTATACTATGATATTTATGTAAGTTATAGTATTTTTATTTGCATGTTAAATGCTAATTAATGTTGACCTATTTATCTCTAGTTATAACTATCAGCATGTATATATGTCATTTCGTCCTAAATGCTCAAAACTTTTAGCTCAAATTCACACTCAATTTCAACCCCTAAATTATCCAATTTGTGGCCAAACAAGACAATCCTAAAAGTCAACCCATTAGATCAATTTAATCTCCACCGTTCATTCAATCTAACCAAACTAACCAATAGAGCAAAGTTAAGAAGTCAATTTCCACTTGCATTTGATTATGCTATTGATATTATGCTTACAATGGTTAAGGTTAACGTTAGCTAAAATGTCAAAAGTTATCAAAATTTAGACTACATTGAGCTCATTTTATTCGATTGTCCCACTCCAGAAGGTATATATCCCCTTAATTATTTGTTTAACCGCAACAATTATCTTCTAAACCCTAATTAATTTTAATTCTCTTTGGTTGCCTCCAACTCTCATCTTTCTCTCCCATTCATCCTACAAACCATTTGACAACATGCCAAAGAAATCATTTGAGTATTTAACTCCATATCTTTATGTGAGAAAGAAACTCATGAATGGCAGATCGATCTAAGAAAAGAAAAGAATTTAGAACTTCCCTTTGTTCGTGTGGGTGATGATTATGCCTGGACTTTGCTATCGAACAAAATATCCCTTTTCTTTGATCAGGTAAGGTAAGATTGTAAAGATCCTCAAATTCTTTATTTTTCTCCCAACAATTCTACCAATTCAATTGTAATGGAATAAAACTCATCCCTTCAAATTCTTTGTTTTTTTTGTTGATTTTTAGCAATTGACTGAATCTAATGAGAATCATTGGTTCCTTTATATTAATTTGTGATGGAATTCATCATACCATCATAGATTCTTTGTTTCTTATTATCCAAGTTGGTTGATTTCAAGAGATTTGATGGGGTGTTATCAAAATGGAGTTGTAAATCAAACCTATCTTTACTTCTCTCTATGCATTAAACTTTCTTTGATATTCTACGTCTTTATAAAAAGATAATTAATCAGTTGAAATTTTTTGTAAGTTTCACAAATGAACACAAGAAATCATGATACTTAGTTGAAAAAGGTTTCTATTCTTTCCATATCGAAGTCTGTTTAACTACTTTAGTTTTATTTAGTTACATCATTACAAATAAGTGTGTCATTGTACATTTTCCATTTCACAGTTCTAGTTCATGAATTTCAAGTAATTATAATGTCTCGAGATACAAGTCATTTGAATGATAGAACTAGTAAATATGATCCTCCCCACATCAATACAAAACTCACAATTCTCAAACTTTTATTGCAGTATCAATTATTTTTTTAAAAAAAGATTACACTATATGGTTCATGAGCTTTATGTAGTATGATAAGATGGGTGTCCATATAGATTACAACAGACTTGTTACTTGATATTTATTTATCAAGTTTTCTTGGTAAGACAATTTTCTTAATCTTCTTTATATTTTTCCTTCTAGTTAAAAGTTTGGTATGTTATTATGGTCAATCTTATCATTTATAGAAATAGTAGTTTTGCTCATTATTTTGTTGCACGGATGAATCGCAGCTAAGATGTATGTAAGATATAACCCACTCTAATGAATTGTTTTTGTATTAAGGATCTAGAAAATATCTAATTGGAATATCAGTTTGAGTGCAAGGGTCAAACCTATGGATTTCCGGTCTATGTATGTCAGGATTCACCCCATGGAGCCAGAAGCTCGTGTTCAGAGTTCTTTATAATTTCTTGGCGTCCAGGTATGGTAATTTTGACTAAGTAGTTAGACTTGTCTTTACTTGCATAGTACCTTGTCAGTTGTTGGGAGTTTGGGCGGACGAATGTGTGGATTGTGGTTGTTTAGGGTGTTAAGATACTTAACTTGATGATGTTGATCTTTCAATTGTTGCTAAGTGTTATTCTAGGGATGGTAACCGGTAGGTTGGGGCCGTAGAAATATGTTTGTAAAGAGTCGTCCAAAAGTAGGCGATGGTTGTTTCTTTCCAAGTTATGTAATGTGTGCATATTACGTGTCTCTATTGTTCAATGCATGTTGGGGGGGAAACATAGTGTTTAGGATGTGAAATGATCAGTTATTGATAATCTCAAAAGGATCCCATTTTGCAGCACACCTTTGAAACTTGATTTGCTAAACTAACACTTTCATGCCAAGTTCGATATCAAGGAGCTTTACATACATGTCAAGTTCAATATCAAGGAGCTTTACATAACTAAATTCACTTCTACGAAGCACTATGGAATCCATGCATCTTAGAAACTAGAAAAAATAAACAGACTTAAACATTTTTACCCAATCCTTTTATGGATTGTCCTAGACCTTATCACACTCAAATTTCATCCAAGACTAACCTAGCTAAAATTTTTAATTCACTATTCCAAAAGTTTTATCCCTCATTGACTTTCACTAGTAGCTCTTCCATGATGACCGGGAGGGTCTTTCACACTACAACATTAGGAGAGTTCATATTAATGGACAAACTCTTCGTAACTTTATCCAATATTTGCTGCAAATGCTCATTTATAGTTTCTCGTGAATATTGTTTTATTTTAATCCTTTCATCTAGGGTAATTAACCCCTAGATGACCCTAAATTCTGTATTAATAACAACTAATAAATACATTTAGATGGAGACACAAACTAAAATCTATTAGAACTCACAAACTTACATGTATTAGGGAAAACATGAAAAGTAGCACAAAAAAAACTCCCAGTCTTTAGGAAGAACTTCAAGGTGGATCATAGTTCTACCCGAAGTGTTTTTAAGTTTTATTGACTATGATATTAATCTATAACTAACAAATATGTGTGACAAAGATTTACCATTAATATGAAGATGTAAGATTGGCAGAATAGACTCAATTGGCTGGCGACGCAATGACTACTAATGCTCCTGAAGGAAATCATAATCTAAGGAACACGGGAAATAATCCATAAGCATTAAAATTTGATGATCAGGTAGAGGAGGATGATAACATTGAGTTTGATAGAGATTGTGCCACAGTTGCCCTAGTCCCTCATCCATAGGCAAAGTTTCTGGATGTTACAACCATTTGATCAACTTTTTTGGATATGCAAAGCCTACCGGCTTCTGCAAGTCAGATAGAATGTTATAAGTCTAATGTTTTTCCATTTCTCACTATGATTCCATTACAATTCAGGGAGAGATAAAAGTTATTTTTCTTGAGAGGTTCTTTCCACCATCTAGGATGTTGCAGTTGTATAATGATATAAATAATTTCAATAAGCAAGGGGACAAGCATTGTATGAAATCTAGCTGAAATTAAACAAGAAGCTAAAACACTACAGCCCAAACCATTAGCTAGGATAGAACTAGTTGGAATTTTCTATAGGTCTTTGAAATATGCAACTAAGACCGTTGTTGATACTATTGTTAGAGGTTCCTTGATGTCACGTCCTTTTTGTGGAATCACTTGAGAAGATTCTAAGATATTCTAAATTTATGAAAGATATGGTTACAAAGAAGGGAGCTGTATGATTAGAGCCGACTGGTAACTCACACCAATGCAGTACATGCAATAGCATCTTGTTATCTTGCTAGAAAAATGAAGATCTTGGTACTTCACTTTTCCCGTGGACTATTTTGGCATTCAACTTTATCACAACATTATGTGATAAGGGAGCACAAATACAAACCTAATGTCACTTGTTTTGTTCAAATAGGTCGGATTAAGACCTCCCCCAACTAACTACAATGCGACTACTTTTGACGAATCACACTAATAAGCGTATAATAGGTATTTTGTATCATGTGCTAGTAAAGGTTGAGATATAACTATTTGGTTATTATTTTTTTTATGTTTGTTTAGTAAGAAGAAAATATTGTCTCAAGAGAATTTAGGTAGAATCAGGTAAATACTTTAACATTAGACCCATACCACACCCTTTAACCTAAACCTAGACCTTGATCCCTAACCTCGATCCTACCTATAACTATCCTCAAGACAATCATTCCCTAAACTAAGATATGACACTAACTCAAGATCTAATTTCCATCATAATCCCGACTGAGATTAAAGACCCAAATTTGAACCAGGATCTGACCCGATAGTTATTTAGGATCAGGCCAAGGCCGAGGTTGGATCTCGAGTTAGGAGTCAAGTGCTCTGATCCAAAGTCAGGGTTAGTGGTCAAGAGTTGAGTCTGAGGTCTCGATTATAAAGCTCAGGGTAAGGATCGGGGAATCAGGACTCATAGTCGACTTTAATTAGGGTTTGGAGTTGGTAACCTTGTCAAGATCAATTCTGAAGTTAGGTCTTAGGTTGAGTAAGAATGCATTTATAAAATCATTCCACACTTAACCAGGAATAAGGTTGAATTAACTAAAATAAAATTTCATTAAATTTATTAAACTATATTGATTCTACATGATATATTAATGAAAGTATTCAAATAAAGATAATAAAAAATGGAAAAATAAATTAGGGTTACAAGTGTTTTCGTAGGGGTAATATGGGGATGGAAAACAACAGAAATAAATTTAAATAACAATATTTTAGAACTGAGATTAAATATAGAGCTTGTTAAAAATAAACACGAAAATGAGGGCATCTAATATGAAAGAGACTAAAATATATGGTATCAAGAGGAATTATAGTAGCTTAGTTGGTTGACCATCCAAATTTTTGCCTTGTCATAGTAAATGTTATTAAAATAAATCAAACAAACAGTGAATCAAATCAATTTTTGTTCAAAGAGGATATAGATAGTGTTACCCATTTTAATTATATTTAAATAGTTTCATCCATATTTTGCAATGTCCTCATTTATTTTCTTTTATAGGACCAATTTATGAGAAAATGTCCTCTCAGATTTTCATGTTTTATCCAAAATTTACACGAAATATATAAAGGAGAAAAAGAGAACTTGAAAATTGGTTCAAATATGAAAAGAATATAGTGATTCACATATGAAATAATAGGGCCTGAAGAAGATTTGTAGAATGAAAGAGATACAAAGAGGAGAATTGGGGGCAATTGAAGGAAATTGAAATTAAATAAAGGTTTAGAAAATAGTTATGAGAATTAAAAAAATAATGAAGCGGAGAAGTGTGGGTTGTCCAGTTAAATTGAATGAACAACAGAAACTAACAGTATCAAATGGGTTGCGGCCAAACAAATCAATCCAGAACCCAACCCATTTGATCTTTTAATCCCCACAGTTCATTTAATTTAACCAGACCACCACACATTTACCTTTCACTCTATATTTAAGCCATAAATAATTTTCTAAACGCTAGTTCATTTCTATTTACTTTGGTTTCCCCCAATTCTCCTTTTTCTTTTTCACATCCTACAAACCCAAACAACCTTCTTCAAGCACTATTATTTTGTATGTGATCGATATATTCTTTTCATTTTCAAACCATCATTTCACTTTTTTTCTCCTCTGTTCATTTACTGTAAATATTAAATTAAAAACATGAAGAATTGAGAAGACTTCTCGTCATAAATTGGACCAAAAAAGGAAAAGAGATGAAGATATTGAGAAACTTGTCTAAAATTATCTAAATGCTAGTAAAATAGGGTAACACTGTTTATTTCCTCTTTGAATGTTGATTGATGTGTTTTCATGGTTATATGATTTATTTTAATACCATTTTTTACTTATTAATGATAAGGAAAACGATGGATCGGAGGAGATAACAATTAGGAGTATTAGACTCTCACAAACAAAACAAATATTTAGTTAGTCAATAAACTAATCTACTAAAATTTCTCTTAATACCGTCTATGTTAGTGTCTTCATATTATGTATTCTCATTTCCTTATTTAACTTTAAAGTTTGGAATGTTATTGTAAATTCAACCTTTCTTACTCTGAGTCCCAAATTTTGAACCTGATCGTGACCATGGACCAAACTCTAAACCGTTTACCCAAATCCCAACAAAAGATCCTGAAGCGTAGATCCTAATCATGAACGTGAGACCCTAGACCCAACTATTTGTTCTTATCTCTTGACCCCTGATCCCGACTTGGGATCTAATTACCTGACAGTCAACTCAAGATTTGAGGTAGATCGCAATTGGATCCTAGTCGATGTTAAGCTTCAATTTGTATTGTATATAAAAAATTAGAGCCTCACCAGTTCCTTTTATTCTCATTTATAGTTTGAGGTGGTTTTTTTACTTTTAATCAATTCATCTACGGTAATTACCTTTGAGATGACCCCTACATTGTATATTAATCACAACTAATAAATACATTTAGAGAGGGACACAAACCAAAATCTTCGAGAACTCACAAACTTATATGGATTAGGCAAAACAGGAGAAGTAGCACCTAAAAAAAGATAAGCTCCCTGTCTTGAGGATGAAACTCAAGGTGGATCATGGTTCAACCCAATGTGTTTTTAAGTTTTATCAACCATGATTTTTAACTATCATTGACAAGGATGAGTGCTCTACAAAATTGATAACAAACTGAGACTGACTATCAAGATGAAGATGCAAGATTTGAAAAACAGAAACAACTGGCTGACGAGGCAGCTGGTGGTCATGCAGCTCAAGGACATCAAGATACAAAATCGAAAACAAAGAGAGAATGATATTCATTTTGGCGGAGTAGGTGCATAAGTGTCATAGTCCCTTCCTCCACTTGCACCTGGTGCTATGTTTTGACATCGCTAGCACAATGATATAGTTATTGAACATTAAGGGTCTATTTGGAAGAGCTTTTGGAGATTATTCAAACTTCAATTTGATCAACTTGTTGGGATATGCAAAGTCTACAGCCTTCTACATGTCAGATAGAATGTTACAATGCTAATATTATTCCATTTCTCACTAAATGATGAAGCAATTTTTTGGCAACTTTAACTTCAAAATGACTCCATTCCAAATTGTGGAGAGCTAAAAATTGTTTTTCTTGAGAGATTCTTTCCACCATCTATGGTGGTGTAGTTGTGTGATAATATAAATAATTTCAATAAGAAAGGGGATAAGCATTGCATGAAGCTTGGTTAAGATTCAACAAGAAGCTGAAATAGTGCTAGAACCACAAGCTAGTAGATGAACTCTGCTCTAAGAAAGTTATTGATACTATTGTAAAAGGTTCCTTTATGTGACATTGCATTTATGGAATCACTTGAGAAGATGCTAGGATATTCTAGATTTATCAAAAATATGGCTAATTACAAAGAGTTGACTACAACATACACCATTGCTTTGTAGTAGCATCTTGCCCTCTTGTCCAAAGGAAGGAAGTCCTTGGGGCTTTCACTGTTCTATGTACTGTTGGAATGTTCAACTTTCCTAAGGCATGATGTGATCAAGGAGGAAGTATAAGTTTGATGTCGCTTGTTTTGTTTAGACAATTTTGTTTAAGATCCCCCAAACTGACTATAATAGTGCTACTTATGAAAGATTGCACAGTGACACGTACAATAGGTATTTTGTTTGATGTGATAGTAAAGGTTGAGACCTAAATATCAGGTTATGTTTATTTTTGGTTAGTAAGAAGAAAATATTATGTCAAAAAGAATTTAGTAAAATCAGACAAATACTTTAATGTTAAACCCATACCCCACACTTTAACCCATATTAAGACCCCAATCCCTAGCCCTTGGCCTTAACAAATACCCTTTCTACAACTAGACCCTCAAACCTTCATGACCTAACCTAAGATAAGACATCAACATAAGACTTAATTTCAAGTCTAGTCTGGAGCTGATATTGAAGATCCAAATTGAAACAAAATATCCAGTGTTGAGGTTGACTTAGTGTCGGGTCAAGGTCGAGGTCGGATATCAACTAAGAGTGAAAGTACTCAGATCCTAAGTGAGGTTCATGGATAGAATTGAGACTCAAGAGACGAATCTGGAGTCTCTAATATGCAGATCATGGTTAGGACCACAGAATCACAATCCTTTGTCGAGTATAGTGTTTGTACTTGGTACACTGTTAAGATCAATTTTGAAGCCATGTCTTAGGTTGGGGAAGGTTGCCTTGCATTCTACGTAGGAGAGAAAACATAGTTAATATAAAACTGAGTGGAAAAAGGCAAGAAAATGTAGGGTAAAGATATGTTATTACAAAAGTTAGTATCATCGCATATCTTGTCCAAAAAGTCGAATGCAACACTTTTCAATAAACTTAAAGCTTGCAAATATTGTCAGTATCACACTATTAATTACTTTCAGAATATTAATTTATTTATTTTTTAAAATAATATGACTAATGTGTTTATCAAGAGTCAAGGTTCCATAATCATCTGATATACCAATAAATAAGGTGTAGTTATAATGTGTTTTGAAATAAAAATGCATCTTCCAAAATTCAAATGTCATATGCAATGTAATTGTGATAGTGTTTTGGAATTGAAGTTGTTCACAAACAAAAGGTTAAGAATCCTTTAAAAGAAAAAAAGATAAGTTAGGGATAATGGAAAAAAATTTCAAAAAAATACTTTAGTACGAGAGAATAGTCATCATTGTGTATCATACAATTGTAATTAATTGCTAATTTTAATTTTATTATTTGAGTTTGTACTCCAATTAATATTTACATCATTATGACATCAACAAAATATCATATAATTTTTTTTGATAGAACAAAAGAATCCAAAGGGAAGTACTATTGGAACTTTAGTTTCAAACGATTGTTAGATTTACTTATCTGAAACTCTATTACGTAAACCTTGAACTGTTTTCACATAAGACCCTACTTAAGTTTAATATTTGTTCAGTTCCTAAAAACTATTGCCCCACTCCCTCTGACACTCTTTCTTCCAGATTCAAAAATGAATGTTTATTGATGTTTTTCTCTACATATTTTTTGACATAATTGTAGTAAAAGCATAATGGATAGTTCTTGTCATTGTGCTTTTTGTACGACCTAAAAGTAAGAAATGAGAGGCGTACATTTTTTTTGTTGAATAGTGAATCTTTGATCCACAATAGCGAATTACATCGGTTTCCAAAGTTTGATATATGCCATAATTTGTTGGAAAATATATCTCAAGGACACAAATTTATACGTAGAAGAACAATAAGATGAAGGTCTTACAATATGAACAAAGAGCACAAAATTGAAAGCTTGAAACACGTGCAAAATTCGTTCCTAGATATGATATTTGCTCCCTCTCCTCTAAGAGATTGTCATGGCATTGTATGCAAATTTTTTTAGTATATATGACAAACCTATGAATTTCTTAACTATACAAAAAGTGAGGAAATCTTGTTGTCAGTCAAGAACTTCAAGGCTTGATTTTGTGGATAAGAAAAGATTTCTTTTGAGAATGTTAAAAATAATTGTATTATCAATTATGTAAAAAGTTATTTGTAAATCTGTAGTAAAAGGATTTAAATAAATTTGGTGGTAACCAAAGAATGAAAGACGCAGACTATCATTGAAAGACACGAACGAACGAATTTAAAGATACAATTTTTCATTTAAATGATACCAATTAAAGAATATAAATACACACTACATTTAAAAGACACCTCTTCATTTAAGTAAAAAATATATTAATAATTTAATTTCAGTTTTTTATTTTAGTCAAATTTCAATTGCTTTTGTGTGTAATTATGTAGAGAACAAGGGAACAAAAATAAAGTCATAATCACAGAAGCATAAAGAAGAACACTAACATGAAGGTTTGATAATATGAACAAAGAACACAAAATTGAAGGTATTAAAAACGTGCACACGGTTTCTAAAAATAAAAATTTCTACTTCTCCTCCCTGATATTACTATGGAATTGTATGCAATAGTTTTAGTGGATATGACAAACCAATGAATTTCTGCACTAAGAAATAATTTTTTTAATTGGAAAGCAACAACTTGAAGGCTTGATCTTTTGGAGAAGAGAAGATTTTTTTTTCAGAATGTTGTAACGAAACATATTTATTAAAAGTTATTTGTGAATCTGCGGTAGTTGAATTTAAATAAAGATGATAGTAACCAAAAAATGAAAAGCACACCCTTTCATTTAAAAGACACACACTTTCATTTAAAAGACACATTTTTTCATTTAAATGAGTAGAGATGGCAATTGGTGTAGGGTAGAGAAGGGCAGGACACAACATACCCTTAATAGGGCAGGAAATGAGAATAAGTATATAGGGCGGGCCAGGGCAGCACAGGAAAGGTAAAAATTATTTATTTAAAATATATAACGAGGTAGGGTGGGTCACGAGTTTTTTTTTTTTGGTTTTCTCGTGATTACAAAAGAGTAGAGGCTTTTTTGAAATTTGGATGGCCAAAAGTATAGCTTTTGGAATGTATACCAATGCAAGTATCAAAGTCACTACACTATGAAACTGTTTGGTATTTTTTGAATTATGAATCTATTTTGATATATCGTAATTAATTAGGACCAACAAATAAAGTCTTGATGAAAATTATAATCTTAGGAGATATTTGCAAAGCAATTGCACTACTCGTGTTAAAACTTAAGAATTCTATCAAAAGAAGTTAAATGAAAATTCATTCTTCAAAGTAAAAAATACATACGAAAAATGGAAATTAACTTAAACGGGGCGAGGTAGGTCTTAGCGGGGTGGGTTAGGCCAAGGCATATTTATAAATAATGTTAAACAGGGTAGGGTAGGATGGATCAAAATCTTGATAGGTCATGGTTCGCCCCGCCCCAACCCGCTCTAACCGCCCCATGGAAATTCCAATAAGTAACACCAACTAAAGAATGAAAAGACAAACTCCTTCATTTAAAATATGCCTCTTCATTTAAGAAAAAAGCTTAAATATATAATTTAATTTCTGTTTACATTGTGTAAATGGGCAGAGCATAAGAACAAAACATAAAGCCATATTGGTAGAAGTACATATATCTATTTTGTTTTTCTATTTTGTGTAAAGTAAAGACATAATGATAGAAGTACATATATCTATTCTATTTTGTTGTTTTGTGTAGGATTATGTAAAATTGGAAGCCATTAATGAAAAGAGAATGTGTAGTTTCTAGAGAAGATGGGGAGGCTAGTTTTGAGAATAAATAAATAAAAAGGGAATCCTTGCTTGTGGTGGCGTCACATAACCAAGTTCAAGATTCTCTTATATGTATAATAGTAAAATCACATGCGCCTCACACGTAAATTTAATATCACGAAATTTATAAAATAATACATAAAACATACCAGTCTCTAAAACTAAAACTAAAAGATTATATAATCTTGCATACAAGATTACGTAGTAAAAACATTAATGATATAAAAGAAGATGATAATTATATGATCTTATCATTTATTCCTGGGATAAAGCACAAATACCCCACAGACTATGACCGAAATTCAGAAGACACACCTTAACTAAAATGAAGTCCTTACCCCCCTTAACTTTTTTTTGGTAATTTTATACACCTTTTGTCATACATAGCACACTCCGTGTCTCCACATAATTGAGACACGTGAGAGATATTTTAAATCTACATAAGCCAAAAATGTACACAAAATTACAAAACAATAGGTTTAGGAGGTAATAGGACCTTAGTTTAATTAAGATTTGTCTTTGAGATTTCGGTCATAGTTTAGGTGGTACTTGTACATTTTTCCATTATCCTTCAATCAATTGATTTAATTTGATTTTATGTTTTATCCTTTTACTTCCAAGAAGTGTTACTATTTGATATTTTGGGGAATCAAATCAGCACCAGATGAAGATATTAAATTTTCAGATAAATAATTGTTAGTGAAGGAATTAATAAATTTTAAAAGACTGGAAAATGAACAAATATTCTAATTCTGACGTGAAAAAATTTCAGCCCTTCCATTTGCTTTACATATATCATTTTAAAGTTCCCCATGTAAATGTAGCATTCATAGTTATAAAAATTAAAAAAGGAAGAATGTATCATATGAGACACTAATTCAACTTATTATATATACTTAAAGGAGAAAATATTACATAAAACTATAAGGGAAAATGCACACCTCGACTAACTTATTTTTGCTAATTTTATATACATTTTGTCTTACGTGGCACTCTGTAACTTCATACAATTGATTTCAGTCATAGTCTGGGGGTACTTATACATTTTCCCTTTTTAAAAAAATTAACATACCAGAGTGATGAGAAACAATTTCAGTGAAGAAAAATTATGCAAATACTCAATTAGCATGTGCTATTTAATATATATTAACAAATACTTTTAGCAGTGACTCTGCAGAAACATAAACAACAAAGCTTTAAAGAAGGAAAAATGCATAAGTATCCCCCAACTTATGCCTGCCAAGGATCGTTGCGTGGATTTTATCGGGGGGGTGATCCCTTTAAGGTATGCGGGATATTATGTGTTAGTTACTTCACCCCACACTAATTTGTTTCAGTTCAGCAAGTTTGTGGATCTATTTCATGTTGTGAGTAGAGTTCTTGAAAGAACGTTTTAATTTCTTGTTGATTGGATGTTGGCTGCTATTGTTGAATAGATACTTGTTAATTCGAGTTAATTTAAGTTGAATTCAGTAGTTATTGATATTACCAATAGTCCCAATCGTTTAGGGAAGGAACTAGGAAGTTTTGGACAATTTGGAGATGGAAAGCAAGTTGAAAAATTCGTCAGACACACCTGCATAAGGGCAGGCGTGGCGCGCATGCAGTGCACCTGAAATTGGACTCACTCAACTAAGGCCTCGTGCAATGCACCACCAGTGCACCAGAATCAGGCCTCAGTGAACTGGCTAGCGCGACGCGCCACCAGTACGCCCAACCCGGCGTTTTTCATCCAGTTTTTGTAGTTTAGCCCTTTTAAGTCCTTCCAAGTTACATTAACATATTCCATTGTTTCTAATTACTTCCAATGATTTCTAAATACCTAGAAGTCATCCAAGAATTCAAAGCGAGACCTTGAATTCATAATTTATTCAAAAAACTTATGATCGAAGTCAAGCAAGTTAAGGAGTGAGTCTAAAGCTATGAAGTATGTTAAATTAAAGTTTGGTAAATTTTCCGAGAGTCTTGCTTAGAAGTTTTAACTTCATTTTATGGCTCAAGTTCCGAATTAAAGAATGAGTAAGATGTTGTGCAAAATTCGAGATAATACGAGAAAATATAAACGCAAAAAATAAGACAACAGATTTACGTGGTTCACCAATAAATTGGCTACGTCCACGGGGAAGAGAGGGAGCAATTTTATTATGGAGAGGCAAAAACAGAATTACAGAATAGGGTTGGCCATAGCGTCTATATATAGTGCTAAGCTACGCCCTAACAGGCTTGGGCCCAAAATACATAATTGACAGATAATGAAGGGCCCAATTCAAGGCATTCAACAAATCTTCACCTTGACTTGAATTCTCCAAACAGATTCTTCAGACGCACTATGATAGTGCCAGGCCTCCCCCTCTTCCTTAGAATTGCCCCGCAGGGCAATTAACAGCTTCTGATGTTGAGCAAGTCCAAACAGTGTTGAAACTTGCTTTGTGGAACTGGCTTTGTGAACATATCAGCAGGATTATCAGCAGTTCCTACTTTCTTCACCTTGATTCTCTTCTCACTTCTCAGAAAATGATACCTCACGTCAATATACTTGGTTCTCTTATGATGGACTTGATCCTTGTCTAGACAAATTGCGCTCAAACTGTCACAATACACCATAGCCTTATCATGATGCAGACCAAGATCACTAACCAGCCCTTTCAGCCAAATCCCTTCTTTTGCAGCCTCTGTCAAGGCCATGTACTCCGCTTCCGTAGTAGACAAAGTCACAGTAGGTTGCAAAGTTGCCTTCCAACTGACGACAGATCCTCCAAGGGTAAACACATAGCCAGTCATCGATCTTCTTGTGTCAACATCTCCAGCATAGTCAGAATCAGAATAGCCAGTAACCAAGCACTGAGTATCACCTCCATAAATGAGACCAACGTCAGATGTACCTCTAAGGTACCAGAAAATTCTCTTCACAGCCTGCCAATGTTCTTTCTCTGGTTGTCCCATGAATCTGCTCACTACACTGACTGCATGTGCTAAATCTGGCTTTGTACAGACCATAGCATACATCAAACTTCCTACGGCACTGGCATAAGGGACTCGTGACATATACTCCTTCTCTTCTTCTGACTGTGGAGCGAACATGGCCATGAGATGGATATTGGAAGCACTGGGGGTATCAATAGGCTTAGATGAAGACATGCCAAACCTCGCCAAGACCTTCTGAATGTAGCTTCTCTGTGACAAGAAAAGTTTCCTTCTCTCTCTGTCTCTAATGATCTTCATCCCTAGAATCTTCCGAGCGGCTCCCAGATCCTTCATCTCAAACTCAGCACTAAGCAAACTTTTCAACTTCTGAATGTCATACTTCTTCATTGCAGCTATCAGCATATCATCTACATAAAGCACCAAATAGATGAATGAATCATCCTTGAGCCTATTGTAGTAGACACAATAATCATATGAGCTCCGAGTATAGTCCAACTTCACCATATAGCTGGCAAACCTTTTGTACCGCTGCCTTGGAGACTGCTTAAGTCCATATAAGGACTTCTTCAACTTGCAGTTGTGATTTTCCTTCCCTGGAACTTGGAAACCATCCGGCTGAGTCATGTATATCTCTTCCTCCAACTCTCCATGTAGAAATGGTGTCTTCACATCAAGTTGTTCAAGCTCCAGATTCTGATGTGTAACTATCGCTAGTAACACTCGGATGGAAGTATGTCTGACCACTGGTGAGAAGATCTCATTGTAGTCCACTCCCTCTCTTTGGTTGAAACCTCTAGCAACAACCCTAGCTTTATACTTGACTCCTTCTACTGGTGATATCCCTTCCTTCTTCTTGAAAACCCATTTGCAAGTAATAATCTTTCTCCCCGAAGGCTGTATGACCAGATCCCATGTCTGATTCTTGTGTAGGGACTCCATCTCATCTCCCATAGCAGCAAACCATTTTTCAGAATCAGGACTTAAAATGGCTTCTTTGTAAGTAGACGGCTCAGATGTATCTGCCTCTTCAGCAACCTGCAGTGCATTTCCCACCGTGTCCTCAAAACCATACCTCGTAGGTGGCTGAACTCCAACCCTCCTTGGCCGATCTTGAGCTATACTCCGATGGATATCTGATGGCATAGATTCTGGAATATCAATTTCTGTCTATGGCTCTTGATCCTCCTCTTCAGGTTCTTTCAAATTGCTCTCGTTCTGAATGACTTGAAACTCCACCTGTTTATCAAGACTCTCAGTTTTTGACGTAGTTGTAGGCTTCACAATGGTTCTAAGCAGAGAACTTTCATCAAAGACAACGTTCCTGCTCATAATAACCCTCTTTTCTGCTGGAGACCACATTCTGAAACCTTTCACTCCATCTCCGTAGCCCACAAATACTCCCTTTTTAGCTCTTGGTTCTAACTTACCTTCACTGACGTGGTAGTAAGCCGTACAACCAAAAGCTTTCAGATTTGAATAATCAGCAGCTTTTCCTGACCACATCTCCATAGGTGTCTTGCACTGTATGCCTGTATGTGGTCCGCGGTTAATCAAGTAGCAAGTTGTACTAACTGCTTCTGCCCAGAATCTTCTATCTAGCCCAGCATTAGAGAGCATGCACGTTGCTCTCTCCAGAAGTGTTTGATTCATCCGCTCAGCTACACTGTTCTGCTGTGGTGTATTTCTGACTGTACGATGTCGAGCAATCCCTTCATCTTTACAGAATTGATCAAATTCAGACCAGCAGAATTCCAGCCCATTATCAGTTCGCAACCTCTTGATCTTCTTCCCTGTTTGATTTTCCATCAAAATTTTCCACTCCTTGAACTTCTGGAAAACTTCACTTTTATGCTTCATCATGTACACCTAAGTCATCCTTGAGTAGTCATCAATAATGGACACAAAGAATTTGCAGCCTCCCAAAGACTCAACACGGCATGGACCCCAGCAATCAGAATGGATATAATCAAGTGTACCTTTTGTTCTGTGAATGGCCTTTAGAAACTTGTTGCGATGTAGTTTTCCAAAGACACAATGTTCACAAAACTCTAGGCTCTTAACCTTATGACCAGCAAGAAGATCCTCCTTTGACAGAATTTGCATCCCTCTTTCACCCATATGACCAAGTCTCATGTGCCATAACTTAGTCATATCCTTCTGGTGAACTTCTGACGATGCAACATGGGTTGAACCTGTAACCGTGGAACCTTGTAGAAAATACAAAGTACCACGCATGACACCTTTCAGAATCATATTTGAACCCTTCCAGACCCGCAAGACTCCATCTTTTCCCGACCAGGTAAATCCCTTGCTGTCCAAAAGACTAAGAGATATCAGATTTTTCGTCATCAATGGAACGTGCCTGACCTCGTTCAATGTGCAGAAGCTACAATCTTGTGTCCTTATCTTGATCGAGCCTTTCCTAACCACCTTGCAGACAGAACTGTTGGCCATCGAGATGCTGCCTCCGTCTACTTGCTCATAAGTCGTGAACCACTCTCTCCTAGGACAGATGTGATAGGATGCCCCAGAATCGAGAACCCACACATCTGAATGATGAGTGTGCTCATCCGCAACTAGGGCAATGTCTTCTTCAGAATTGGTGTCTTCTTCAGCAACAGCAGCAGAAACTGATTGTATTTCCGATTGCTTCTTATTCTTTGGACAATCAAATTTCTAATGTCCCTTCTCCTTGCAGTAATTTCAAACATCATCCGGCTTTGCACCCTTCGACATCGGCTTATTTTTCTTTCCGCCGTTTTTTCTTCCCTTTCCGCTACTGGTGAACAGACCGGAAGGCTGTATGTCCGTACTTGTGCCGTTAGCCTTATGCCGTAATTCCCTGCTATGAAGGGCCGATCTGACTTCTTCCAGCGACACAGTATCTTTCCCAATAATGAACGATTGAACAAAATTCTCAAACGACATTGGGAGAGATACTAACAGAATCAGGGCAGCATCTTCATCCTTGATCTTCACATCGATATTACGCAATTCTAATAACAAAGTATTCAATTGCTCTAAATGTTCCCTGAGTTGTGTACCTTCAGCAATTCGTAAACCGAATAGACGTTGTTTCAGAAGCAGCTTGTTGGTTAGAGATTTTGTCATGTACAAACTCTCCAGCTTCAACCACAGACCAGCAGCAGTCTCTTCATCCGAGACCTCCGTGATGACATCATCCGCGAGACACAGCATAATCGTCGAGTGCGCCTTTTCCTCCAGAATCTCCATATCCGGAGTAACGACGACGTTCTTGTCTTTCGACAACGGCGCCCAGAAACCTTGTTGTTTCAACAAAGCCCGCATCTTGATCTGCCATAAACTGAAACTGTTCCTCCCTGTGAATTTGTCGATTTTCACGTTCAAAGCAGACATCTCGAATTATCCAAAAAACACCGATTAACCGAGAGGCTCTGATACCAATTTGTTGTGTGAAATTTGAGATAATACGAGAAAATATAAACGCGAAAAACAAGACAACAGATTTATATGGTTCACCAATAAATTGGCTACGTCCATGGGGAAGAGAGGGAGCAGTTTTATTATGGAGAGGCAAAAACAGAATTACAGAATAGGGTTTGTCATAGCGTCTATATATAGTGCTAAGCTATGCCCTAACAGGCTTGGGCCCAAAATACATAATTGACAGATAACTAAGGGCCCAATTCAAGGCATTCAACATAAGAGTTAATGTCTTTCACAAATGTTTTAACTTTTTTTTTAAAGACCTAGAGCTCAAGTTAGTAAAGGATTAAGGAGTTGAACATCTTTCTTCAAAGTAATATAAGGGAATTCCCTAAGAGTTAAGTTCAAGTTAAGTAAAGTGCAAGAGTTTACTTAATTTCTCAAAGTTCCTAAGGGGACTAAGTATTTCCTTAAGATATGTAAATGTTTCACATTTAAGTTAAAAGGAAACTAAGAAATTTCAAAAGAGGTTTGAACTAAACAGGGGAACATTTATTCCAAAGAGGATCTTTTAAAACTAATAGGTTCAGTAAATTATCTCAACCCAAAGGAAGAAAAGTTTATGAAAACTATGAGATAGATTATGATTTGGGAATAGTATTGAGCCCCGATGTGGGGATGAGAGTTCATATTAACTCAAGTCTCCATGTAAACCATGAAGCTACCATGGGAAATGATGGGCATACTGTTTAGATGGTCACGTAAGGTAATCTAGTTGATTTTTCTAAGATATGTAAGGTATTATACCTATGGTAAGGTATAGGACAGTTTTAGAAGGGTGGGCAAGACATTGTATCACCACTTAAGCTCATAAGGTCTTATACCGATGGTAATGTCTTTATTGCTTTATATTGAGTTGTTATCTTGTGAGTCAAACATAATCAAGGTAAGTTTATCATTAATCCATTTCAAGTGTTATAGATGTTTTTAGTATTCCAACTCGCATACACGTACATTCAATGTACTAATGCCAGTTGGCCTGAATCATTTCATGATTCTGACGCAGGTAACCAGGATTAGCACGCAACGCAACGTTGATTCAGTTGAGCACTCCAGAGTTAGTTGGTGAGACGGGCATACCAGAGGACATCCTTTTATTGCTTTTCTAGTTTAGACCATTTTGATGTTGTGGGGTCTATTCCCACATCCGTCTCAGTCAGTTTAGAGGCTTCCTAAACAATGTAGTAGTTCAAGTTTGGAGTCTCATTCACCATGTACTTCGTATGTTACACTTTTGAGACTTAATTTCCATTTTGTCCAAAACAAGTTATTAAGTTATTTTATAAGAATGCATTTAATTCTTTATCTGACTTTATCTTAGTCTTCCGGTGAATAAAGTAAGCCAGGGAAGGGTTTTCTCGAGGCCAACAATGGTTGCTGAGTGTTGGCCACATCCAGAGTGTAGGCTCCTGGCGTGACGAGACGGTTGAAATCTTGCGTGACAGGTCACTGTTTTACTCCTTGATCAAGGAGGTTTCCATGTAAATTGACTTTGTTATTTTCTTTCATTATTTACTCTTTGTTCTTATTTAGAGTGTGTCAAGGGACCTGGTCCATTGAATGATAGCGGACACACGTGATCTATCAGGAGAAAAAAATCTCTGTTTCACCTTACATTTGTGGCCTCAACATTCCTTTGTTTTCTACGAATATCTTCACATTGGTGTTTTGTGCGACTTACTTTATGCTTAGGGTGCTTGCACAGAACTGCAGAAGAGCAGGTTGTTTCACAAGATCCTTGAGGCTGTTTTGGAAACTGGCAATCTTATGAATGATTGAACAATTTGTGGTGGTGCTCAAGCATTTAAACCTTATACGCTTCTGAAACTATTAGATAAAAGGAAGAGACGGAAAAACTGCAGTGTTGCATTTTTTTGTTCAAGAGATAATCCGTTGAGAAGGTATACGAGCTGCCCATGCCAGAGATCGAGGGATATAAAGGGTAGTCTATATGTAGACCTTACCCCTACTTGGGTGGTAGAAATGTTGTTTCCATTAGCTCATGTATTTTGAGTAATTTGTATTCAAACATAATTATTGTGCTACTCAAGTAAATACAAAACGAACACACTAATATTGGCCACATTCATATGCAAAAAAGTTAGGAATTCGAAAAAAATTCATATGCTGCAACTTCGTAACCTCTTTTGTGCTCCTTGATACTACTCTCTAACTACATACACAATTCAACTCTAACGTAAATCTACTCTCTCTAAAAACTTATATTTATTGTGCTAAAAAAATTGAATACAACAATCGTTCGTGATATTTATTACTAGATTTTGTAGATCTTCATTAAATCAAGAAATGAAAAGGTGTAATTTACGTTTATTGTTCTTCATTGTCCATTTTCTACATGATGAAAATTTAAGTACCACGCCTCATTTCGTAATCTTGAGTTCCATCAGGACATTACCAAATTAGGGGTGAGCAGCCCATCCCCAACTCTGTAGGAAGTTTCAACTATGTGATATTGGCTTCCGTTTGTTAGCTTTGTGCCTCAAAAATTATGATCAAGGTTTATATTACTTTGTTCGTATGGTTTTATGTAGAAGCTTTGACTGGGCATCATATGAATAAAGAGGAAGTGTCTATATTGCATTATTTTGTGGTGTAAGTAAGTCATTCCTTCCATTATTAAATGAAACGTTCGAATTGTTGGTACTCAAAATGCTCGCTATTATTGCTGTTATGATAACAACTTTCGACATTACAATTGTGCTACATATTACCAACCTAAATAAATGTAGTTGTTTAGTTTCATGTGTTGAGCTAACAGATCTAATTTTTTTTGAGCTTAACAGTATATTAAATCAGCCGAATAGATTCGCTACTCATCAATTTAAGCTCGCAATATTTTGCCTTGAAATTTCGTGTTAGTCATTAAAAACATGCTTTGTTTTTATTTATGTCCTTTGCAAGTGTGGCATATATTAGACTTGACGTACCATTTCGTATATTTTATTCAGTAAAACATGAATTAATATTCATGTAAGCAAAATTGGAACGTTTCACTCGGGGTTTGCTAAATTTATCTGAAGAAGATAACACAGAAATGCTGATCGTTCTTCATTGAATTTGCTGGAAAATTACTGGAATCATGGCACAAAGGCAGTTTATTTCCTGCCCTACCTTGTCTTTAATTCATTGGAAGGGATAGAGATGATTTGGGATTGAACTGGAATTAGGGAAAGGATTAGAATTTTGGAAGTGAATTTAAATTGGGAGTAAAATTAATGTTCGGGTTTGAGTTAGGAAAATGAACTAGAAATTGTTTTAATAGTACTATACCAAATTTCAATTGAGCTGCTACTTTTTCAAGAATCGCGGATGCTGGATCTCTTAGAGTTATGATCATTGATGTCACAGCGAAAAGACTAATGATTTTAGGACGAATCCTAACTGAAATAATATTCTTGGAGCATGGGAGAACGATTCCAACGTTATGATAGCCTCACATATCTTTTTTGGGATCACCCCTGATGAAATCTATAAGTTATTCTTGACGAACGCTACAATCTTTTCTCCTTTTCTCATTTCTTCTTCTCTTGTGTTATTTCTCCAAAACCCTATCTTTCTTCGAAAGTATAAAACAGGACAATTTCAGTTTGACCCTTAATAATATTACCCCAAAAATGAAATTAATTAATGAGTGAGTGAGTGAGCTAATTTTGTCATTCTATCAACAATCCAACTTCAGAAAGACATAACTCACTCATACGATATCTAAATCGGGCAAACTCGGTGCCGTTGAAAAGATTTCTCCAGGTGATTTCCAATCATATCAAGAACTACCTCTAACTCATCCTGGTCTAGGATTTATGTCCATTTGAAGTTGACAAAAAACTCACTTTTCCCCAACTTAATAAAAATTTTAGATTTTAATTTTTTCCAAAAGTGACTATTTCCACCTTTAAGCTTCTTCCTAGTTATCTCAATTTGCGGTATGTTATAGTGATCATCCCAATTACCTTTGAAATCAATCACACAATCCCTCAACATATCCTTTAATGTATGAATAGTGAGCTCTACTTGACCATCTATTTGAGGATGAAAGGTAGTACCTAAGTTCACCTTTGAACCCAAGATTTTTTAGAACGACTTCCAAAACTATGCAGTAAATTGTGAACCTCTGTCTGAAATAATGGGGACTAGAACCCCATGAAGTCTTACCACATCTCCATTATCTCCGGCAAAAAATGAGCTAATTTTGTCATTCTATCAACAATCACTCAAATAGAATCATGTTGTTTGCGTGACCTTGGTAAACCTGTGATGAAGTCATATTGATCATCTCCAACTTCCATATAGGAAGTTCCATATTCTAAGTCATACCACCAAGCCATTGATGCTCTACTTTAACTTGTTGGCAATTCAGACACTTAGCAACAAACTTTGCAATGTCGTTCTTCATACTACTCCACCGATAAACTTTTCTCAGATCATGATACATTTTGTGAAACCCGAATGAACGGAAAATCTGGAGCTATGAGCTTACTCCATGATCCTCTCTTGGAGTTCACCCACCCTTGGTACACACAATCTACCTTGATACATCAATACATTATCTCCCCCTTGTTCAAAAGTCATTTACCTTTTGCTTACGAACATTTGCCTTCAATTCAAGAAAAATAAGGTCTTGATCTTGCTTCTCTTTACTTCTAACACTAATGAAGATTCAGCTTATCACAACTACTCCTCTTTCTGTGGAATCCATTAGGCAAACTCCCATGCATGCAAGTCTATGCACATCTTTTGCTAGTTCTTTATTATCTTCTTTAAAATGGGTGGCACTACCCATGAGAAAACAACTCTAGGCATCATCAACAACATTAGCCTTACATGGGTGGTAAAGAATACTCATGTCATAATCCTTGAGTAATTCTAACTACCTACTTTGCCAGATATTAAGCTCTTTCTAAGTGAACACATACTGGAGACACTTTTGACCAATGAATAAATCTACATGAACACCATCCAAATAATATTATGTCATATCTTCAAATCAAATATTACAACAACAAATTGTAAGTCATGGGTTTGGTCATTCTTCTCATGGACTTTCAACTGTCTTGAGGTATAAGCTATAACCTTGACATTATGCATTAATATGTAACCTAGACCAACTCTAGATGCATCACAATACACCACAAAACCTTGAGTACCTTCTAGTAAGGTCAAAACTAGGGTAATAGTCAACCTCTTCAATTCCTGAAAGCTTTACTTACAAGGTTTAGACTATTGAAACTTCATTGTTTTCTAAGTTAACTAGATCAAAGGGGATAAAATAATTTGAACGTCTCTATGAACCTTGTACAATAGCTAGCCAAACCCAAGAAACTCTTAATAACGGTTAGAGATATAGGTATAGGACAATTCTGCACTACCTATATATTTTGGGTATCAACTTTAATTCCCTCTTCGAACACAATGTGGCCTAATAATTCCATATACTCAAGAAAAAATTCGCACTTAAAGAACTTGGCATACAACTCTATATCTGTTAGAGTCGACAAAACTATTCTGAGATGACTAGCATGATCTTCATTATTTGTTGAATTGATTAGTATGTCATCAATGAAGACGATAACAAACATATCCAAATAAGGTTTGAATACTCTATTCATATGGTCCATCAATATTGTAGGCGCATTGGTCAACCCAAATAGCATAACTAGGAACTCAGATGACTATAGCGAGTCCTAAATGTTGTCTTTGGAATTTCACATTCCCTTACCCATCTGATGGTAAGCCTGAGGTCTATCTTGGAGAAACAAGTAGCACCCTAAAGTTGATCGAAAAGGTCATCAATCATCATAAGAGGATACATATTCTTGATGGTAACCTTGTTCAACTGACAGTAATATATACACATCCTAAGAAGCATCCTTCTTCCTCACTAATAAGACCAGGGAGCCACATGATGAAACACTGGATCGAATAAAGTCGTTATCTAGGAGATCTTTTAGTTGCTCTTTAAGCATTTTCAACTTTGCTAGTGTCATTCTATGTTGCAAAATAGATATAGGACGAGTATCTAGAAGAATATTTATACTGACGCCTATCTCTCGCGGGAGGAACTCCAAGTAGATCATCAGAAAACTTTTTTACTATAGAAACTGACTAAAAACTCTCTATTTGTTTTTTAATAAAGAAGTAAAAAATCAATGAAAATTTAATGCATAGAAAGAAGTAAAGATAGGTTTGAATTACAACTTTATTTTGATAACACCCCATCAAATCTCTTGAAAATCAACCGATTTGGAGAATAAGAAACAAAGAACCAATGATGGTCCGATGAATTCCATCAAATTAATAAAGAAACAATGATTTTCATTAGATTCAGTTTAGTGATAAAAATTAACAAAAGAAAAATAAAGAATGTGAAGGGTTGAGTTTTATTCCATTACAATTGAATTGATAGAATTATTGGGAGAAAAATACAGAATTTGAGGATCTTTACAGTATTATCATACATGATCAAAGAAACGGGAGACTTTGTTCAATAGCAAAGTTCAGGCACAATCATCACCCACAAGAACAAAGTGAAGTTCTAAACCCTTTGTTTTTGTCAAATTAATCTGTTATTCACGAGTTTCCGTTTCACTTAAAGATGTAGAGTTAAATACTCAAATGATTTCTTTGGCATGTTGTCAAATGGTTTGTAGGATGAATGGGAGAGAAAGATGAGAGTTGGGGGCAACCAACAGAATAAAAAATGAATTAGAGTTTATGACATAATCTTCTAAAGGTAATAGAGCCATTACAATTAATCTTTAATTTTTACTTTTAGATAATCAACTAATCAAAATTAATTCAATATTTTATAAAAGAAAAAAAAATTCTTTAAAATTGTTAGTATTTATTTAAAAAGAAAAAATTTACAGTTTTTTAGACAAAAAAAATTGTGGATTATAATAAATAATAACAATAATAATAATAGTAAATAATAATAATAATAATAATAATAATAATAATAATAATAATAATAGCACTTATAGCATAAACTATAAAAAAAAAAAACATCCAACTAAATAGTGCATCTTCTAATAAAATTTTGAACTTATAATTAAATTAACTAAATTAATCTAGAATCCAAAAAAAAATTACAATCGAAAAAAATTGGAAAAATAAATTTGAGTTATTATTTTTTTTAACTTCCCACGTTTTCTTAAAACAAAAATACATATTATGGACAAAAGCCAAAATTATAACTTCTCAATTTTAAAGAATTCAATTTAAATTTATCATTAAATTGACTAAATCTATCTTTATATTATAGGAGTAAAAAGTAAAAAAAATAAAATAAATCTAATAAATTCCATGTTAATCTAACTTTCCATTTATATCTGAGATATTACTTAAAGGATAAGCAAATACGGAACAATTTAAATTTGGAAAGAAATAGATGTGAAAATACGATTTGTTTCAAATATATAACCACTTTTTATGTTTGAATTCCTATAATAAAGGCAACCACCTACCTATTTATCCATTTGCTTTATTCATTCTATATATGTAGAAAAAAATTTATTCATTTTGTTAGTATGATCCTTTAGAACAATAATTTTTCAAAATAATAGTAACAATAACAATAATAATAATAATAATAATAATAATAATAATGTGGATACAATGAATTTAAATTGCTAATCAGTTTCCACGAAAACTGTTTACTTATTTGAATTTTAAAATTTTGCTATTTTGAGATAAGATTTAAAAATATAAGGAAAATTGTTAAATAATAATAATAACAATATTAATATTGATATTCTATGTCTATGTATAAAAATAGGAGAAGTAAGGTGTAAGAATGATAATAACACTGCCATTTTGGTCGGTCTCTAAAAGAATACTTCAAAATTAATATTATTTTTTTATAACGTAAACAGATTGAAAAAAAAATATAAACGTTGTGCATTAAATATTTTAAATAAATAAGTAGGAAAACTACTCGCACATTAAACAAAATCTATTAAATGTAGATATACTTTAGTTTCTAAACCTAAAAAATCATATTAAATCTGGTTTTTTAAAAAAAATTAATAAACCACGTAATGTTATTTTATATATTTTAGAGAAATGACAAATTAGTTACTTTTTGAATTTGAATTTAGAGTGGTTACTGTTACTACCCATTATCTCTATTATCTATATATATATAAATAAAGTCAATTGTAGTTAATTATTTTAAAATAATGGGATCAGTATTACAAATGAGTATTTTTTAATTAAGTAATATTATTTAAATATGAAATTTTTTGATTAATCTATTTTAAAACAAATATATATATATATATATATATATATATATATATATATATATATATATATATTTAATTAAGTAATATTATTTAAATATGAAATTTTTTGATTAATCTATTTTAAAACAAATATATATATATATATATATATATATATATATATATATATATATATATATATATATATATATATATATATATATATATATATATATATATATATATATAAAGACAAATTAACAACTCATCTTTAAATCTTCTACGGATTTGAAATTATTTTTATTAATTATAATTACTGATTTTTAAATTGATCCCACTATTTTAAAACAATTAGCTGTAATTACATGTGTCTTTTTTTTTTTTTTTGCAAAACACAATTTTGAATATTTATTTTTAAAAGAATATTTGGTTGGTTACTCTTTTTAATTTCTTTTTGGTTAATTTAAGATACATATATAAAATAATTTTATATTATTTTTTGAATTTTAAAATTGTCTATTTTTTTAATGTTTTATTATGTCAAAAGAAATACAATTTGTGTAAGATAATTGTTTAATTTACAAATTTTTACTTAATCAGGTTTTAGAGTTTGTATTTGAGTGAGAATGTAATGGGAAGTTTCACAACTGCCTATTTTTATTTCCATTTTTATCTAAATAAAGTATTTAACTAGTATTTTTGAATATCAATAATATAATTCCAACATTGAATTTTTAATATTATCTTTTATATAAATATTAAAAATATACAATTTGTATAGTATAATTTTTTTGATTTATTAATATTACAAAACGGGGATATAAATAGACAATTTTAAAAACTCCCCATTAAATTCCTACTCAAACGTAAACTCTAAAAACATATTATGAAAAAAAATTACTATAAAATGATGGAATTTTTAAAAAATGAAACTTCAGAGTAAAAGGATTTACGAAAAAAATCTGTAATAATTAAAATAAAATGAATTGTCATTTTGAAATAACCAAATTTTAAAATTTATTTTTTGTTGAATAGAAATTTCTAAATTAATGTTATATAACCATTTTAAAATTTTATATTTCTATAAAGATAAAAATTAAAAATTGTTTAATGACGTGTTTTAAAATTAAAAATTTTAAAAAATATCTTTATATAAATAGAAACAAAAATATAAATAGACAATTTTAAAATTTCCATTAAAGTCCCACTCAAACACATGCTCTAAACCTATATCAATTAAAATTAATAAAGTAAACAAATTATATTACACAAATTATAGATTTAAATATTTCTATAATGATAAAAACTAAAAATTAAATGTTTGAATGATCTATTCAAAACGAAAAATGAACAATCACAATTAAATTCTTTATTTAAATAAAAATGGGAATATAAATAGGCAATTCTATGACTTCCCATTACATTCTCACTCAAACACAAACTCTAAAACCTGATTAAATAAAAATCAGTAAATTAGACCAATTATATTAAATGTGCTGTATTTCTTTTAATATAATAAAATACTGTAAAAAATCAACAAAAATTCAAAAAACAATTTATTATAATATTATTATAATAGCTAATTATAGCTATAAACATAATATTTTAATAATATAATCAATTTTGAACTCATAATTACTATTTCACTCTCAAAATACTTGACCTGATTTCTCATCTCGATGTCTCCTCCTTAGGTTTAAAACTGCGACTTGAAAGCTATGGACCTATTCCATCATCTCTAAATGATCTACAACATCTTTTACCCAAACAATCCTTAAGTGGTACTAAGACCTCTTGCTAAGGTGTTTTCTCTTAACCTCTTCAAATTACATAACCTCTCAATACACCTTTTAACGCTCTTGTTACTTTTGTGATTTAGCTATACATTATTGCCCTTGTCTAAAGGTTAAGGCCTCTCACTTGTACAACTCAGATTTATTGCAACTAACACCTCAATTACTCACCTACTCAATGTCAAGTCTACTAGATCAAATCTCAAGACTGGCATCATCACCCTCATGTCTCCACAATTTCAATCATGACACTGATCTCTAATTAAAGCTTGATGTTCATTACTAAACCCGAATATCAATATGATTTCTTCTGTCATGCTATACCTCATTACTTGATTAGTTCTATAACCTTATGAACATTATGACCCTCTGAAACAAATCAAATACCTAGCTTAGATCTATCACTTTATGATTACTTTGCTCTCCTATTCAACACTCAAACTTGGTCATTACCTACACAATGATAAATTATCATAACCTTTATCAAGCTAAGGTATGCTCTAACTCATATTGACTTGCAACACTTACTTTACCTCCTATCTTGAGATCTTCACAACTCCTCACTACTTAGTCTATCCATAAGGGAAAACTCTTCATTACTAATTTATTAGATTCGTGAGTATATAAACATAGCTTGTCAAAACACCATCTCCCTTAGATCACTAAATTTGTACATACTTTCCTCTAACTCTAGCACTTTCAGTAGTACTACTCATGATCTCAAGAATCATGCTACCCCTTTCGGGTGAAAATCTTACCCAAGCTCTAAACTTTCTCCTTTAAAAAATCTCACCTGAAATAGGGCTTAAGGAAAAGAGTACAACTCAATTCTTGCTCAAATGCACAATTCATAAGAAGGCATTACTCTGAAATTGAACACTTAACTTACTCTTGGGCTTCTCTCAAGCCCTTTTGGAGTCTCATTACTTTTTCAAAGACTGTTGATAAGAACAACTCATTGATAAGGATCTTTAAACTTTAATTTTCAACCATCTCTAGTATGTTGGATAGTGAAATGAATATGAGAACGCACAAATAAGAATAGATTTGTATGACTTAGCTCTTTTGCACGATTAAGAGTATGAAAGAAAAGAAACTTTTCTTACATATATGTAGTTCCTCATTTATAGAAATGGTCCCCTCATAAACATAAACAAGACCCTACTGACACGACATCATAGACGCCCTAGGACACTTGAACTATTTGCTCTGATACCAAGTTTGTCACAACCCGAGTCTACACCCTGTGCGTGGCCGGCACTCAATAACCATTGATGGTCCCCAAGAGAACTCTTATCCAGGCTAACTACAAGTGCAAGACTAACTTAAGCATGCAAACGTTCAAAACACAACAAAATTCATGAAACTGAAATGCAAAAGTTTAACTCAAAAGAAAACTCAGAATAACATAATATATTTAATTCGCCATAAAATAGGCAGCTTAAGTCTTGGAAACATTTAATAAAATAAATGATTAATATAGACTCCTTAACTATACTGACTATCGATGAAGCCTCTAACTGATAATTATGGAAGTCAGGACAAGACCCACAACCTCCTAACTAAACTGAAAAGTAAAATGAAATCCTCTAGAAGCAAGGAGGCTCACCATACTAACTCGAATTCTCGTAGGTATCAAAGAATCTCCTGTTGATGAGCCTGAATATCTGTATTTGCAACATGAGAAGATGCAGGCCAAATGGCTCAGTGCGTAGAATGTACAAACATATAAAGGGAATTCTAAAGCGTAACATAAGCTTAATACTTTATAAAAATGGAGACATACTTACCTCTTCTAAAACTTGAACTTAAGGAATACTCAAGAATACACAAAACTACTCAACTCAGAATACTCAAGTTAGATATTACATACTCAACTCAAAGTTATGATAGTCGAATCTATATACTCAACTATGGATACTCAACCCAATATAAAGCAACAATACACATGCAATATATAAAAATATTATAAAACAGTAAAAGCAACTTAGTTCGTAAAGTAAAGGCAATAACAAACTCAACTTTACTTATGTAATAATAATAATATAATTTATGTGGGAGATTCTCTAATCGACAACCACTACTATGAGCCTAAATAGTGATACAACGTCTTTCCCATGCTGCCAAATTGTCCTATACTTTGTCGTTGCATAAAACTACTTACCATAGTGGATTCACTAGCTTAACTTACATGATAATCTAAAATGTAATGACCCGTTAATACCCATGATGGCTACATTGTTTTCATGGTTACTTGACTTAATATGAACTTTCATCCCCACATCACTGCTCCATACTAACCCAAAACATACTTTATCTCATGCTTTAAAAAATAACTTCCTGCTTTGGGCTGAGATAATTACTTAACACTGAGCTTTAGAAAGCTCTCTTGGACTCAATGTTCCCTTTACTTGCTCAAAACTCTTTAAGAAATCATAGTTTCCTCGTAACTTAAATGTGAAAACATTAATAGACTCTTAGAGAATACTTAATTCCCTTTTATATTTTGAGAAATGAACTCATATCTTTACTCTTTGCTAAGCTTGAAACTTGAGTCCTAAATCAACTCTTAGAGAATACTTAGTTCCCTTGTATTTCTTTGAAGGAAGAACTTAAACTCTTTACTCTTTACTTAACTTGAAACTTGAGTCTTAAATCAAAGTTAAAACCTCTATTACAGACTCTTAAAAACTTTAACAAACTTTACTTTGACTTTCTTGTTAACTTCTAGACTTAACACTTAACTCCTTTGATTTTGATATTAACTTTCCTTCAATTGTATTATGGATTCAAGTTTCATGATATCATATTTATGGATGATTTCATGATTTTCAACTTGGAGAGTTCATGCGGAATTATGAGCACGAATTATATAACTCAAGGACTCGAAGACACATTTTATCTCAAGATTTTTCGACTTATAGGGTTCATGCATAATTGTGGGAATGAAGTACTCATCTCAAGGACGTAATGCATAACATGTAATAGTGCCATGATTAGGAATATAATATCAAAATGAATAAGCAACTCAATACTCAAGACTTATAACTTGGAGATACTACTCCTCTCAATTATACTCAATTTATGGAATTCATGCGGAAGTTATGGGCATGAACAACTCGACTTGAAGGTCTAAGTAACTAGATGGAACTCATGTATAAAAATCTTCTCATTCTCTTACTTACTTCCTCAAAACTTAGTGTAAATAAATAGTTTAGCTCAAAGGATTCACAATTGAACTCAAAAGGCTTTCTTGAACTCTTCTCCTAACTCTATCTTGATTGTGCATTATGAATTCAAGAGTTATAGTTCATGATATGAAGGATCTAGGTGATATTGTAGACTCATGAATACATTTTTCTCACTCTCATTCTCACTTGGTTTAGTCTTGAAACAAGTTACTAAAAGTTATAGAATACTCCTCAAAAGGACTCAAAGGGACTCTCTCAAAAGGTTCGGAAGAACTCTCAAAACTTAATCTCAATTTTACCTTGAATTTGAATTATTAATTTCAAGATTATGATTATTGTTATGAATGATTTCTAAGTTTTTAGAATCAAATGGAGTGAAGATAACTTTAAATGAGCTCAAACGGGACAAACAATCAAAAAGAAGTTGGGGAAGCGACCTTGGCACGTCTGGGCACTGTGCGGCAGCCTGTAACATCGGAGAGTGTATTTGGGTGCACTGCAGGTGTGCTACCCCAGCCCCTTGGGCACATCTGGGCCCACTCGAGCCAGCCATTCCTCAAGCCATGTTTTGACGAATTTCGTCTCTCGTTTTCTGACCCCATATCGCTTTTAATCGATGTATTTTCTCAAGTTTTCCTTAGATTAAATTATCCAACCTAAGTACACATTAATACACTCAAACAACACTCCAAATAATCACTTTCATCTCAAGAAATAATCAAAACCCCAACAAAAAAGATTTATAATGAACCCCAAGAACACCTATCAAGAACTTAAATCCTTCAACTCTTTGGGAATGAAATTACGTTGAAAATAACATGTTTTGCGTGTGGGTGAACAAACCTAACACTATGGAAGCTTACATACCTCTTAGGCATTAAACCCATGGCGAAATTCCGCACAAGATGCAAGAATCTCGACGAACGCTTCATCCTCTTCTTGTCTCTTCTTGAACTCTAAACTAAAAGACTAGGCGTATAATAGGATTATAAAACTGACACTAAAAGGAATAGACATCTAAAATATTACTAAAAGCAAAATAAATTTGATTGGGTAAGGAGAAGACCAAAATACCACAACCTATTTTCGGCTAACTTTCCTTAATTGGACAACCTAACTTCAAAAGGTCATTTTTCCCTCATACTAACTTGAAACTTAGCAAACTCGGCAGCGTTGGAAATATAATTCAATGTTATGTCCTATTGTATCTTGTAGCATACTTAACACATCTTGCACTAGGAGTTATGGTCATTTGAAGTTGACCCAAAACTCATACTTATCTTAACTTTCCAAATTTCAGATTTTTGTTAGTTCAAATTTAATACTTTGAGAACTTAACATGCTACATCTAGTAGTGACCTTAAATTCCTTGAGTGACCTTAACACTCAAGAAATTTCAAATTCCTTGCAAAAGTATCACTCACTACGAAGTATTGTTCGAGTCTTAATTTGAAAAATTTTCTAGACTGTTACAAAACCTATCTTTTGATTTTATTCTAACCTTTTCAGCAAATAGTACTAGTAAATCACTAATAAAGTGTTCTTTCCAATAGTTATGATTGCAGTCCTTGCAAATCATAACTTTGTTCATGAAAACATATTTATACCATCTAAAATCATCTACCTTTTGACAAGTTAGATTAGATTATATATCTAAACTTCTATCTTGAAAAAATTGAGGTTCACTTATAAAATGTAGCTATACTATAAATTAAGTTGGCCATGACATCTTCTAGAATTTGATTTTCTATAAATTGCCCTCCAGACTCAGTTGTAATTATAGGCATAATAATAGTTGCATTTACTACCTTTTCCCTAATATCGATCTTTGGTGAGGTAGTTGTCCCACCAATTTTTTGATGTGCCAGTAAATTCAGCGGCAATTAAAGCTGCAACTTGTTTATTGGATACTTTTTTCATGTTATATGTTGTAATGGTCATACTTATTTCAAGTAATTTATTATATATTAGATTTTTTGCGAGTCCATCAATATTACATTTCACAATTTCACTTCCAAGGTGTGAAGTATGAGATAGAAATTCATTTTTTTCGTACTGCATATCAGGGAAGGAAGGTCTCTTGTAATAATTCTTTTTGATGGAATAACTAGAAACTAATTTATTAATTTCATTATCATTATCTTTGGACAAAGTATTTATGGACTTGGATTTTAACTTTTCATTTATTATTCCTTTAAGTTCATTAGTAATCTTAAGTTTCTCTCGAAAGTTAGGAAATTTATCTTTAGGAAGTTCAGGTAATTTAAATATTGTGTGAGTTTCTAAATCTTTAGTTTTACCCTTATAAGAGAAGCTTGGTTTATCCTTAGCATCTGATTTATCATCAACTCTTAAGATTTGATTAGAGACAACTTAAAGTAGTTGATTTGTATAATTATTTTGTTGTAGTGTATTTTTTATATCCTTATTTGTGGGATTACCTTTTGTGTCTATAATATCTATTTTAAAGGGTGAGGGAGTAATTAATTTACCCTCTGTTGGCAAAGTGATTTTTTATAATGGGGAAATTGTAGAATCAACTACTTTATTGTTTGTTTTTTTGGTAGTATACCATTTATTTAAAAGCATGTTTAATGACTCTTTTGATCGTCTAATTTTCCGATGTACTCAAATTATTTAAAAAATTCTATGTTACATTTTAATGTTTTCATGACACTGAACCATTTATTTCTAAAGGTTATTCTTTCTGATAAAGAATATCTTTGTGCATACTATTGTTTTTAATGAAATTTTCTTCTCTAGTTAAAAGTTTATATAAATATTTAATATCTGGTTCAAAACATTCATCCAATCTAATCATGCATAAATAATCTTTATTTCTTGATTTTTACTAGTAGTGGGACTAGTATATTTTATGGGTTTAGAATTTGTAAGTTCATGATCCACTTTAGGAATCGTTTCCGAGAAATCTACCCCTTTTAATTTCTTATCTATTATCTTCCTCATTTGTTATGGAAAAAGAAGGTCTAAAAATGTCATCCTTTTACTTCAAGAGATTTGGGCACTCGATTGGGATCTTACAAATTTTGAATCTATTGATCCATCTGGAAATTGAATTACTTGTTCATTATTTAGATTTTCTTCTTCAATTTATGTCTTCGTTATGGAGTCAAAATGTCAATCATCTTTTGTCAATACACAATCTCATTTTATCATTTTTGGGACAAAGGTGTTATTATGGTTATTATTTGCTTCCATGAGCATGGTAACTCCTTTGGTTCTTACTATTTTAGCCTTAGGAGCTAAGGTAGTTTTCATTAATCTATAATATACTCTATATATAATGGTTATTTCTCTAGTATTAGCCTAAACATTTATATTTTTATTTTTATCATTCAATGTTAATGTATCAATTACATTTTGATCATTAATATCTATGGAATAATTAGGATAACAATTACAGTATACCATGACATTGCCAAGGTTACTTTGTAGTACTACTAATAATGAATCGTCAAAATATTATAACTTATTATCTTCTAAGAGAAGACATATAGGTACATCTCAACCCAATTTATATAATGGTTTGACTACAACATAGACAAGTCCTATATGAAGAAATTTATAATTTTTCTTATACCAATTTATATTAGTAGCTGCTAACAATTTAATAGTCTCAATATTTTTATTAATAGCAATAGTAGACTTTGAAGTATTAATATTACAATTTTTAATAAAATCAAAGTGTCATGTTTTATAAACCTTTTTAAAGTGTTCTTTAGGAATATTCCAATTTTGTAGATCACTTTTAATTTTTGCAATTTTATTAGAAGTGGTAGAGATGTTAATACTATTTAAAATATTTTGATGTGTAGGCGAATTCATTTTAAAGAAGATTCTAGCGGAGAGAAGAACACTATCCTTGGGCTTAAATGTCTACTTAAAGATTCCTATTGGGATAATAAATTCTTCGTGTAGTAGTTGTTGTTACCTTTTTCACCAACCACTACAAAAAAAAACCCCAAATTGTCAACAGATTTTACTAATAACTTAAGTTGGTTAGTATTCTACTAACAAATTACTAACATATTTCTAACTGAATTATATTTTAAAACTTAACAACCAAACTCTAACAGATTGCCAACCAAAATATTACTAACGAAGTATTTTAGTTAGTAAATACGGCGGGAAAACATGACGTCAAATTTAGCAACTTTCTGTTAATGGATTGCCAACCGAAATATTACTAACACACACTTTTTGTTGGTAATATTACCAATGAAGTATATATCGGTTGGTAAATATGACAAAAACTTTATTTATTTAATTTATCAATATATTACCAACGAATTACTTACCAAACATTTACCAACGGCAAGATTGTGTTGCTAAATTTACCAACCAAATATAAATGTGTTGGTAAATTAGTAACGCAACGTAATTTGTTGGTAAACTTGCCAACCAATTTTCAATCAGTTGGAAATTATACCAACGAATAAAAATTGTAGTTAGTAAATTACTAATATCATTAAAATAGTTGGTAATATATCAATCGATCATTAATCCATTGATAAAATTTACCAACATATTAATTATGAATTGGTAATATTACATATGAATGTTGAGTTGGATAGTAACTATTATCAAGTATGATAAAATTTATTGGTAAATTATTACTTACTAAATTATATTTGAATAGTTGGTAAATTTACCAGTTGAAGTTAAATTTTTTTGATAAATCAGCGTTTATTATTGAAATAATAAGTAAACGATATTATACTGCATCAACATTTTCCCCCAAATTTAAGCTTTAGTGATATATTTAATGATAGATATCAATTGTTATTTTGTAAAGAATCTATCATTTAGTAATAAATTTATTTACTTCTACAATGTAGCATTCACTAATAATTACGGGCGGCACAACCTTATATCAAGGGGAGTTAGCGGACACTGATTCATTGAAATTTTTTAGTATATATATATATATATATATATGCAAATCTGAAAAAAAATAAAAACAAACGTATAAATATTAATAATGACACTCCTCATAAGGGAGCGCTTCGGATTGTTGGTCAGCGCCGCGAATGAAGGGTCATGCCTCACAAGTATTGTCCTTTCTCCTCCCTCTCCATATTTCACTTGCTTCCCCTCTCTCTCCCAATCTCACTCGTCTCTCTCCTCCCTCTACCTATCTCACTTGTCATATGTACAAATGCATATGTATAATATACAATTATCTAACCTATATACATATACAATTCACCTCTCTCCCATTCTCTGCCCTCTCTCGCTCGTCTCTTTCCTCACTCTTCCAATCTCGCTCGCCTCTCTCCTCACTCTCCAACATCGCTTTCCATATATACAAATGCATATGTATAATATACAATGATCTAACCTATATACCTATACAATTATATTCACCTCTCTCTCACTCTCTACATTTTATCACTCGCTTCTCTCCTCCCTCTCCCAATCTCACTTGTCTCTCTCCTCCCTCTCTTAATCTCGCTTGCCATATACATAAATACACATGTATGATAAATAATTATCTATCCAATATAAAATTCACCTCTCTCTCACTCTCTATCCTCTCTTGCTTGCCTCTCACCTCTCTCTCTCTCAATCTCGCTTGTTTTTCTCATCCCTATAACATATAGCTACGAATAATAATTATCAAAGTATAGCTATGGGACATAATTGGGCTACTTTTGAGTGTCTATATGCGAAAGTCTCTCACTCTTTATATATATATATATATATATATATATATATATATATATATATATATATATTTTAAGTTGTTAATTGTTATGGTTATAATACTTTTTAAACAATATATGTTATTTTATTTGTCTCAATTAATGTGTGATATAATTTTAAGAGTAAACTAAATTTGTATGTCCTTTAATCTTTTAATTTGTCAATTATTGTGATTTATTTGTTAACGCATCATCTAGCTCTTTTCTAGAGGCTTATACAAATAAAGTAATAAGTAAATAAATGTATATAGAAATTAAAGAAAAGTGAAAGAGTATAAATAAGATGCTTTTCTAGCTCGAGTTAATGACTATTTAAAAAAAATTAAGAAAAATCACGAGCCCTTACTTCTGAATATACCCTTAACGACCCCAAGCAGCTCTAGTTAGTTTCTTATCCAAAACAAAGTATCTAGACTCTTAGGGATGGTTTGGTGTGAGGGATAAAAATATATAATTTTGGGATAAAAAAGTAGCCATTTGATATTAGTTTTGTGTCTTGTTTCTTTGACATGTTTGAGATAATTTATCCCACCATTTATACCATAGTGATGTGATGAGTTATTCTATATAGAGGGTGAGAAAATAACTAATGCACGATACCTTATTCTATGTAGTCAATGATAACTGTCCCAACTCAACTAGTACACCCGAGTCAAGTGGAAAAACAATGAAACCAGCTTCAAGTATGTAAATAATTAAAAGCATTTAATATTAAAAAGCATACATATATGTGTGGTCCTTTGTCTATTCCATGAAGTTTTTATTATCTTTGCAGTTTATCATTAGATTTCATACTAGAACCTTTTTCACTTGTTCTTGATTAAGCTTAGATCTGAATCTATGTATTGAATCCAAGCTTGGTATAGGCTCCTCCCAGCTAGTCATTTCAAGATATGATAATGACAGGATTTTATAGTTTATATCTAATCCTCGTCTATTTGATAACACTTTCATTAGTGTCATATTTTTCTTCCTTACCACCTCGACCTCTTTAAGATATTTTCGCTAAAGAAATTTGATAATACACTCTAGACATTGCTTGATGTACATAAATAAAATTGAATGTTGAAATATTTACTTGTTATCTATATAAAAGTTTGGAGCCAAGTAACAATGTATCTCGGGCGATCACAAAAATCTTTAAGGAAAAATTGGATCCTGAAGGACATTATTGGAAGTCAGTTACAGCAGAGATTAAGGACTTCTACTGGGAGGAGTTTAAGGTGAAAATCTTACTATCTGTTTTTTTTGTAACTATTGATTTTGTTACGAAAGTAAACTGTACAGCTCAAACAAGAAAAAAGTAAAAACATAGCTGATGAAATATCAAAAAAATAGAACCACTACAACTAGCTAAAAGATAAATTTAGGTTGCTTCATCAGCTACATCTAGTAAAACAGAAATTATTTAGGGATACAAGTTCATTGTTTCTAACAATGCAGTCATTTCCTATTGTTATTACTTTTTTGGAACACCTCTTGGATAACTTGTCTAACTACACTTCAGGTCGTCTTTGTGTGCCTTTGAAAACACGTTGAAGTTGGGTTTTATTTGCCCTAAATTTCTTACCATAAATAGGTTTTCCTTGTAGGAAAAGGTTTTGGATTGACTAATCCTTTTCTTGTAGGAAAAGGTTTATGACTCTATAAATAGAAGCATGTTCCTTCTAACTTAATCGGCATTCACAATGTAGTCTTAAGGGCTTTGAGAGTTTTGGTTAGAGGGAGAATTTGTGGGTCACAAGCTTGATACGTTATCACTTGTGTGAACCTCCCATGTATTCCGAGTGAATTGGTTGAGGTTGTTTCCCTCTGTATTTTGTACTCTCATATTTATAGTGGATTGCTCATCTCCTTTGTGGACGTAGGTCGATTGACCGAACCACGTTAAATCTTTGTGTCTTTTGGTATATTTCTCGTTGTCTTCTTACTCGTGGTCTTTCGAGGTTTGCTTTGCTAGCTTCCGCATTTACACCTGCTTATTTCCGGTCCTAACAAGTGGTATCAGAGCCAGATTCAATGACGGAGTCAGGTTCAGTGGTTCGATAATCGATGATTGAACCAGGTTAGAAAGATGTGTTCATCTTGGCGGTGTAGTTCTAGCAGTAACCTTTTTGATAGTAATGAAGATTTTGTTGGAGAAATTGTTTCAAAGAGATTCATTGTGTTGAGACATAAATTTTGCAAAGGAGATTATGGAGAGGAGAAGCACGTTGTTGAAGATTAAGTTAAGAAGGTGGACAAATTTATTTTGTTAGAAATTCAAGCCAAGGGGGAGATTTGTTGGGTTTTATTTGCCCTAAATTTCTTACCATAAATAGGTTTTCCTTGTAGGAAAATGTTTTGGATTGACTAATCCTTTTCTTGTAGGAAAAGGTTTAGGACTCTATAAATAGAGGCATGTTCCTTCTAACTTAATCGGCATTCACAATGTAGTCTTAAGGGCTTTGAGAGTTTTGGTTAGAGGGAGAATTTGTGGGTCACAAGCTTGATACGTTATCACTTGTGTGAACCTCCCATGTATTCCGAGTGAATTGGTTGAGGTTGTTTCCCTCTGTATTTTGTACTCTCATATTTATAGTGGATTGCTCATCTCCTTTGTGGACGTAGGTCGATTGACCGAACCACGTTAAATCTTTGTGTCTTTTAGTATATTTCTCGTTGTCTTCTTACTTGTGGTCTTTCGAGGTTTGCTTTGCTAGCTTCCGCATTTACACCTGCTTATTTCCGGTCCTAACAGTTGATTCCATGATATATACACTACCAGCCAACACAATTCTATATATATTTGCAATAGGAATCTTTTCTTTCATTAAGTTACTCACCCATTCTACTTCATCTCTCCTTCCCATAGGAGCTCTTGTTATTCCCTGGCGCTATAGAAACTTAGTCCATACGTTGTGGGAGGACTATATTGAAAAAACAAGTTCTCTATAGTTTCATATGCATATCCACACATTGGACAAGTCATATGATCAACAATGCACTATCCAAGAAATATATTTATGGTGTGTAATCATCCCAATATAGCCAAGTACAAAATGAAGGTCCACTTAGGTGGACCACTTATATTGCAACTTAACCTCCTGCATGAGACTTTTTGACAATTCCTCTTAGCTTCATATATAAGTTCCTAACAGAGAACTTTGCCTTGCTTCCTAGTTCAACCATATTCATTCGAGCTTCTTTAATATACTTCCTTCCTTTTTAAGCTTTTTTCAACACCCATGATACTTTTTTTTGGTATAACTTCCGATACCTGATTGTGTCTCCTTCTAATATAATATTCATGTACTCATTATACCCATAAATTACATTTTGCTACTATTTTATTAATGTACTATATTCATTTAAAATTTCTGTTATATAAATTTATGTGATATTTTTCTCTATATATTTAAACAGAAGCGGTTCCATTGGAATATTACAATTGAAGGTTCCATAAAGGATCATTTTATGCAAAAATGTTCAATACAATACAAGGTTATGTTATGTGAAGCAAGATCATATGAGGAGATACGAAATAATATTCCAAAATCTATTTGGGAGAGCTGGAAACCTCACTATGATACTGAGCATTTTAAGGATAAATCTGCACAATGTTCAAAAAATCGACCAAGTGAGAAATGTGGTGAAGGATCTGGTCCCATGCGCCATACTGGAGGCTCCCGGACTCACCGAGGGCATGCAAGACAACTGGTGCAATTACTTTTATTTTTCTCAAGTTATAGTTATTTTAAAGTTATTCCTTATGTAATAACTTTAATGATGTGATTTCAATTTTAGGCGAATGTTCTTGGACGACCACCTTATCCTCATGAACTTTTGAAGAAGACACATACCAAAGGAAACGATGAGTTGGTTGATCTGAAGTCTAAGAGAACATATGTAAGTAATGCCAAACATTACTGATTATCTTTCTTTTGTTGAGGATTCGCTTAATCTTCATCCATCATGTTTATCCCACACATTAAACACATGGTTATAATATTGGAGATTAACAATGAGGGAAGTTAATGTCGTAGTAGTGCAGTTGATGGCTCTGTATAACTTTCTAGTGTGAAAGAACTCTTTAACATCTAACAAAACATCATTGTGGATTACGGCCCTACTTTATCAATCAACCGAGACTATCTATAATCTCTTGTTCAGTAACTTCAGCACATAGAGTAGTTTGTTTTTTTAGAGTAAGTGTAGGTCCCCTTCTCATAATCAATTTGTCTACTGCTTGTATCTAAGAGTTGCAGAACCCGTATGACTCTTGTAAAAGTAACAATTTCAGTTTGTGCATCCTTAAGAGTAGTATGCTTGGTTCCTGATGAAGACATAATTTCAGATATTTGTTTCCTCTGAGCTCTTAGCGTCATTAGTACACAGAAAAAGCTTTGTGTTGGAATCTCCAAGCTTAATCCACCTCGCACTAGACTTTTCCTACAAGATGCCTCTCCTCTATCAAAAACCACTTCTCCAAATTCAATAAGAGGGCCTTTTTTTCAATTATTAACCCATTACTACACTGCATACTCAAGTGTTCTTGAACTACATTCAATTTTGTCCTAGCAATCTCAGTTTGTTGGTTTATATTCTGAAATTCTCTAGTGTGCAACCTTTTGAGCTGTAGCTTTAGTTCCCTCAGCTTAAACCATACATTTTTCATCCTCCTGTAATTTTTTTGCCATCATTGTACTTCACTAACCATAGGTAAGAATTCTCAACTAGAATATTGAAAAATCAGAAAGGAATTTTTTTTATCTGAGGTGCTGCATGAAACTTAAGAATCATGGGAGAGTGATCAGAAATCATTGGTAAGTCGTACCCATTCACACATGTAATCATCCAGTCAAAATTACGAAGAGTCATGTCCAGCATACTCCATATTCTATTCGCCTCTGATAGTTTGTTTTCCATGTGAAAAATTCTCCTTTTAATGATAATTCACTGAGAGATAAGTGTTGTATACAGTCCGACAAATCTTTTGTTTCACCCTGAGTCATGTGATTCCCCATTAGTGTGTCATTTGGTGAGAGTACAAAATTGAAATCACCCCATGACAATCAAGGTTTATTCATAAATTGGCCAATTTACTGTAGATTCGCCTGCATTGACTTTCTTTGTTCCGAGCTATTATAATCATCGATTATGATGACCACAAATTCAGATCCATCAATTCTTCCTTTAACTAAGCAATGAATGAATTGCGCCTCCTTTTCAATCAAGATAACGTCGTACCATTAGGGGTTCCATAAGATGCATACCCGCTCATTTGTTGCCTTCTAATGATTATGCAAGCCACCCTTATTTGAAGTCAAGTTATTGAAGATCCTATTAATTTTATGAGTTTTCACTTGAATCTCCACTAAGCCTACTAGGTTAATATGATTACTACAGATATAGTGCTTCAATGCTTTTCTGCTTATACCTTTTATTGTCACCTCTTGTTTTCCAACATAATCATTGCATAGAGATGCACTTTGGCACTCACCTCAATTAGGGAGTATGTTATCAGACTCCTCAATTCCACTGGCCAACTTTTCAAAGCTTTTATTAGTAGGTGTAGTCTTACTAAGAATAGGGAAGTTTCCTGAATTTAGGAGTGGGCTTCCAATTCTACTAGTAGGCATTGAACTCTTCTCTTTTCTTGGACTTTGTTCTGGGACTTGGAGTGTACTCGAAAGGTTGCCTGTAATTTCTGTAAAATTTATTGTTTCTATTGAGTATATTCATGTATATATCGGTTGGATTGCCATTCATATGTGATATTCCTTGCTATCCTTCTTCGTTTTCTTAACAGATTCATCTGACCTTATCTTGCATCTCTATAAGTAAGAGGGGGTCTTTGAGAATACAAAAAAAATGCAGAGATGTATGTTACTGTGAACCATAAAAGTATACTAAAGACAAATGCAATGCACATTTCCTTTTGCATTTACAATTTTGTTATAAAAATTAACCATATCTAACCTTTCAAGTTGCATTCACTAGCTTTATTTTATCATAAACAATAGGTCCCATGTTGCTGCCACTAGCTCTATCTTCAATTAATTTTAGTGTATACTCTTTACCCTCTCAAACACCCTTTTTGTTTATCCAAATAGCTTAATTTATTATAATATCTTTGAATTCTACTAAGCCTGATATTCCTGTTTGATTCATTGATGTGAAAGGTTCTTTATTAGTGGTTTGATCCTCAACCTAGTAGCATCTTAAGAGAGAATTTTATCAAATACGGATTGAACTCCATGACTTAGAAAAAGGGTGCCTTTTAAAACGTGTTATTGTTTGTAGAGCTTTGAGGGATTGATTACCCACAAATAATAGGATTATCAAGATGGGGATTAACCATTCTTTTGGATGTTGTTGTTGCTTCTTACCAGGTATGGAATGGAACATTTTTTTTTATAATTGTGTGCTTGTCCAGAAACTATAGAAAATCGTACGTAGCGTGCTTGGTATCCATTGGTAAACTTCCCACATACAAATTTAGTTAATTGATTAAGTATTATGAGCCATGATTCTTTGATTGCTTTGATCTCTAAATTATTCCTATCATTACTACTTGGAAATTTTGGAGAGTAAGACGTGGGATAACGTATGGTACTGAGAAGTTAACCAACATTTCTTTTACTAAAAAAAAAGGTAGAAAATGCAAGTTCTAAAAGATCAACTTGGGACACAATTGGGAGGAGATGACTTATAATTTGGAAAGACAAATTAGTCCCGACAAGACTAATTTTGTACACTGAATCTGAACTACAGGTAGGCGTGTCAAAACAAATGCTAATTTCAATTGTAGAAATGATTAGTGTGGTGGAGGAGGTATTGTCAGGGACAAAGATTGTCGACTGATATCAATTGTGTGTTTATAACATCTATTCATTTTTTCTTAACATAGTATCATATATTTTGTTTTTTCAGGATGTTGTAATGTCTAAGATCACATCTGCATCTCAACTTGAAGATGAATCTGGTGAATCTCCGATAGTAGATTTTTCAAAGATTTACATGGATGAAGTGGGTGGGGTTAAGAAGGCATGCATATATGGTCTTGGTTCTCAAGCAGTATTCTAGGAGAACTTTGTCTCATCCTCTGCTTCAACTACACAACCTCAAGATTGTAGTTTTGATGCTCGAGTGAAGGAATATGTTCAAGAAATTAAAGAGGAGGTGAAGCATGATATGAGAGTAGATATGAGAGAAGATATACAACATGAATTGCGTGAAGAAATGAAACATGAAATGCAGCTAGAAATGCAAGAGCAAGTTGATAAGATTTTCCAAGCACGTTTGCCGACTCTCATAGTTGGGCTGCCTAAACCACCCCTTAGTACACTGCCCACTGGTACACCTCCAGCTGGTACACCACCTCAGCTTAGACATGACCCATTATCAAATAATGATACAAGTCATTTTAATTTTTCAAACTATTCCAAGTAGATTTTGCATTGTTTGTTCCGTATTTGGATTTATTTTGAACTCTTCATCTTATATTTTGCATTGTTTTTCCCTTATTTGGATTAATTTTGAACTCTTTATCTTAGGTTTTGCATTGCATGTTTCTGTATTTAATAGGAACTCTTCATCTTTGGTTTACATTGTCTATTCAAGTTATAATTTATTATGGTTTGCATTATCTATTCAAGTTATAATTTATTAAAAAAACACTGTATGTTTCAGACTTTTTAAGATTCGTAAAAGCTATTGATAAATATAAATATATAAAGTGAAACTTTACTATCGAATTATCATTTAGTCAGTAATATGGCAATAGACATTTACTAATCAATCACTGACCAAATATTGAACATAAATTGTATACGTTACCAACAAATTAAAAATCAGTTAGTAAGCTTCCTAACGAATTAGTAAATAACCTTTTGTGTTTCAAAAAACTAATTAGTAACATAAGTTATAAAAGTAGATAGTCAAACTTACTTACAGATTTAAATTCGTTAGTAATTTACTAACAAAATGCCAACACATTTTTTCTTAACAGAACTTGCTAATCGATTACTAACAAAATTGAACAATGAAGAACCAAATTTACCAACTTTTTTGCTCTTCATTAGTAATCTTACCGACAATATTCCAATCGAAAATTGGTTGGTGAATTTACCAACGAAAATTGAAAGGCTATATTTCAACAATTGCCAAAGTTGTTTATGTGTTTGCCAACTGAATTTTAGTTGGTAATTTTACCAACTAACTGAAATGGGTTAGTAAAAATTAGTGACGAGCTTTTTAGCAACAGGTTAACATTAGTTGGTATTCAGTTGAAAAAATCATTTGCTAACCAATTTAATCAATTTACCAACCGATAACTTTGTTGGTAATTCAGGGTTTTTTGGTAGTGAACCTCGGGAACACCCTCCGGGTTCGTCTCTATGAAAAACACAGTATGAGCTAATCTAATTAAAAAGTACGGGCTTGCCAACGTCTAAAATAGGAATTAGCTGGATACCCCACTTTGAGGAATAAAACTAAGAATATAAGTGAAAGAAGAACAGCAACTACCAAATGCCGAACTTATCACACCGGCTGCAACCAATATTTCAACGTTGTCCACCCAAGAAAAACATAGGGACTTAGTTGCTCTTGCTCATACCCTTCCCCACCAACTTTTCTCTGGTACCAATGGAGGGTACGGACCGAGTTCCGGGATGGAATCCTAGGAAATTTGGACAGAGTAACAGAAGGGCGGGATTATGACAATTCCTATATGAAAAAATTTATAATTTTTCTTATACCTATTAATATAGTTAGCTGCTAACAATTTAATAGTCTCAGTGTTTTTATTAATGGCAATGGTAGATTAAAAAATTTTCATATTATATTTTTTGATAAAATCAGGGTGTCTTGTAAGTGATCTCATTTTAAGTTTGATGGAGAATTTAGCGGGGAGAAGAACACCATCCTTGGGCTTAAAAGTCTACTTTAAAGATTACTATCGAAATAATAAATTCTTTGCGTAGTAATTAGTTGTTGTTACCTTTTTAACTAACCTTATTTTATTTATTCCTCTAGGCTTGGCGGCGGGAACCCCTCCGAGTCTGGCTCTACGACACACATTGTTTGAGCTAATCCAACAAAAAAGTACGGGCCTACCAACGACTAAACCGGAAATTATCCGGTTACCCAACTTTAAGGAATAAGCTAAAAACATAAGTGAAGAAAGAATAACAACTACCAAACTCTGAATGTATTACACCGATCGCAACCTAAGTCTCGACAATGTCTGCCAAAGGACAGCGTCGAGACTTAGCTGCACCCTTCCTGGCCAACTTGGCTCTGATACAAAAGGAGGGGACAAGCCGAGTTCCGGAATAAATTCATAGGAAAATTGGGCAGAGTAACAGAAGGTATCAAGAACAAACAAAATCTTAAAACAAAACATTAAGAAAAGAAAAGAACAAGAAAGGAGTAACCAATCTAAACTTAAAAATTCAAAACATGTAATAAAAATAAGTAGAGAAAATATATACTTATAATCTTTTTATTGAATAAGGGAAAGTGAAAACACGGATGAGAGAATTGGAAAAGATGGGAAAAGTGAGAAAATTGAGAGAACTGTAGAGAGGTTTCAAAGTCGTAAGATTTTAAATATCCTCTACTGATACAAGTTGAAAGCCTTAAACAGGCTTCAAAAATACTGACTAATCAAACTTATTATGCTATTTTCTTTACATGTGTGCATATACTAATACACTATATTGTTCTAACACATATCTACTAACTATTAGATATAAAAGATAATTCTTTATACGTGGTAGGGAATATATGTTACGTAGCTGGAACTTTGTATACGTAGCTTTTGTTGACTTTTGTTGCATGTATATCTTCTCGAAGATGTATTTGTTGATTACTGAAAAATGATATCAATATATGTAACTTGTTATCATGTCCTCTGTCACTTTGTGGCTTAATAAGGCTTCTTTGAACCTTCTTTTTATTTTTCTTCGGAATTTTCATAATCCCACCAGAGTGATGAACTTGAAATTAATTTATCATTGCGGATAGATGTCGCCCATTTTTTAATTTAACGATCCTGCTTAAAATTCGATCCTAAGAAAATTATGAAATGAAGCCACCAGAAACATACTCACAGGTGGTGGTTTCAACTACCCCTACAAAAAATAAGACAACAATTACTCTGTGTGATAAAAAGGATTTTCCAATTATAGTTTTACAGGAATTCATATCACGACGCTTGACAAGGAATATGAATATTTTGGAGGTCCTGACCTCCTGAAGCCATGTTACACCAATTGGAATTATATTAAAATTGAAAATTCGCAAAAAACCCGGAGGTAACAAATATTGATTTGGTGAAATTGAGCATAAATTAGTAAATAACAATGATCCAGACAGTATTCAATTTTCGAGATTCACAATTAAAATAATATGAAGTCCTTTTGAGTTGTTTGTGGGTCATCTACACACCCCAATTCCACTTTTAACATCTTATCATCCCCAAGCGTATAATTGGTATGATTACAAGGTGACTTGGTATAATTTTATGTATCTCAGGCCAAATACTTTATTTCTAAAAGGATATCTTATATTATTAGTGGATCCTTCAATATTCATAAATTTTAAAGGATCAAGTATCTGAGTAAGACTATCAAAATTAAAGGATTGACACTGAAAGATCACAATGCCAGGTTAGTTGTCGGCTCTTCATCATGAAGGAAATCAGACGTTTCAAAAGAAGAATTAAAAAATAGGCTCAAAGAAGCCTTATCAAATCGCGGCAAAAATATCAATCATGAAAATATAATGCAGTTATTAGACATTGCATCCTCACATACCATTGAGAAAATTAAGGAGGACATGTATCATCTTCAATAAAGGTAAAAATGTGCCCAAGTTACGTTAACATTTATTATGTCAACAATTAAGCAAATAGGTGTGCCCTGCAGGAACAAAAATCCATTCCAAAGGACCAAACAACAAGATATATATTTTTTCAGCAAAAATATCTTCAAAAGAGGATATCCATGAAATAAAGGCTACATGTAGAAGTTCCAGCAACGTGGCATCTATTAAAAGCCACGTATAATTATCATCAATTATATGTAATAGTTAGTAATTATGTATAAAAATAATGATGTGCATTAGTGTATACACACATGTAAAATAGATAGCATAATAAGTTAGATTAAGGGGTTCGTCGTGTTTATTATTATAATTTTCACGAATGGTGGAACCAATTAAAACAACCTTTACTGTCCCTTTTGAACAATATGAATGGAATGGAATGTCTTTCAGACTAAAAAATGCTCCATCCGAATTTCAAAATATTATGAATAAAATATTTAATCAGTACAATCATATTTCTATAGCCTACATTAATGATGTATATTCCAAATATATTGACCTACACAATAAAAAACTCCACACCTTTGTAAAAGTTATCAAGCAAAATGGTCTAGTAATGAATGATAGAAAGATTAAATCATTCCAGAGTTCCATTAGATTCCTTTACCATGGTTTATATCAAGGAACCTATAAACCCATTTGTAGAGCCATAGATACTCTACACACTACTACAGTTTAAAAAATAAATCTAATTGTTCAAAGACTTCTATGTCTAGGTATACCACACCCGGAGGCCCTTATGATTCTTGAAATAAATTATTTAATTTTGCCCTAGAAAGAAGAGGCAGCTAGCTTATAGATAGGAATATGACTAGTATGTAGACTAACATGTGTAATGACACGTGGTAATACAAATGGTTACGTGGCAGTAGAGGTTTTATTTGTTGGGATCATTTAAAAGTTGACTCTTTCTACTACTCCTTATGACATGTTCTCTTTATAATTTGGGCAAAGTAACGAAAAGGAGAAAAAACAAGCAGAAGCTTAAAAAAAACATAAGAAAAGAGAAGAACAAGAAAGAAGTAAACAAACTAACTTTAAAATCATAAAACATAAAATAAATAATTAAAATAAAATACTTTTTATTGATTAGGGAAAGTGATAGAGAACGTGGATGGGAGAACGGAAAAGTGCTTATTCTTCTGGAGAAACACAACATAAAATAAATAATTAAAACAAAATACTCTTTATTCATTACGGAAAGTGAGAGAGAATATGGATGGGAGAATGGAAAAGTGATTATTCTTATTTTTCTTCTGAGAAACACAACATAAAAAATAATAAAAACAAAATACTTTTTATTGATTAGGGAAAGGAAGAGAAAACATGGATGGGAGAATGGAAAAGTTCTTCTTCTTCTTTTTATGGAGAAACAAAACATACGATAAAAATTTAAAACAAAATCCTTTTTATTGATTAGGGAAAGTGAGAGAGAATAAGAATGGGAGAATGGACAAGTTCTTCTTCTTCTTCTAGAAAAATGCTTCTTCTTCCTCTTCCTCTTCCTCTCCCCCTCTTCTTCTTCTTCTTCTTCTTCTTCTTCTTCTTATTCTTCTTCATCTTCTTATTTTTCTTGTTGTTGTTGTTTTTGTTCTTCTTCTTCTTCTTCTTCTTCTTCTTCTTCTGATGATGATGATGATGATAATGATGATGACCCAAACAATCTTAATTTAGAATCGGTAAGGAGGTGCAAAAATTTTGGAAACTATATTCTATAACGGGATTGGTGCGCCGCTACAGTGGCAACTTACCCCGCTAAGGTGAGATCAGCGAGGCAAAACCGTAATTACAAAGTTCCTTATTTTTTCATATTTTAAAAATACCCTAATAGGTCGTAAATTACCTTAAAACTTCAAAAAAATTATTTTAAGTTGGGAAAATAAGGAGAATGAGCTATCTATTATAGAGATGGTAGAATCTTGCGAGTTCGTGACCAAATTCACCATAGCAAATTTGGAAAAGCTGGAAAATAAAATCAAAACCTACTAAAATTTCTTGGAACCTAGGTAGGTTAGGTTTTTATGCTTTGATAGTTGTAAATCCATGCTTACCATGTAGTATATGAATTCAACAGTATGAGGTGTGTAGACCTTCATGCACTGAGTAATTTCGTGGGAAGTTGCTATAACTCAATGTTTATGGGGTCAGTATTGTGTTGAGACGGTAACCGATTGAGGTTCTTAATATGTTCTTAAATGTGTTTCTTGTTAAGTTATGGTACCAATAGGAGGAAAGATTTCAGAATATACTATCTTTGAATTTTGTGTGATAATTGTAATAAAGAGTTGTACTTAGTTTAAGGAAAAATTACTAACAAGAAGGAATGGGTTTCGACTTGTGTAATTCTGTAAGAAGAAATTAGGGGAACCCATCTGTAATTGAGCATGTGAATAGGTGATGATTGTGATTCTATGATTGTGTGGTATACACTTGCTTTGCTACATACTGATACTTGTATATGTATGCATGTTGCAATATTGATAATAGATGTTGAATAAGATAAATGAACATCGATACCATGAAATCAATACTTGAATGTGTGATCTGATGTGTTTTTGTGATGTGTGATTGGGATCGACTGCCACATTCTGGCATACTAACTTGGATCAGATTACATGATATGTCATAAAACTTGGACTGTGCTAAAAGTTTATCATAGGGTCCTATGAGAAGGCCAACTATTTGTGATAAAATGCGTACGGTGATATATGTTATGCTCAATATCGTGAGGTGTGTATATGTTGGGGTTTTCTATTTACATTTTAATGGAACCTTAAAGGTAGTAGTGGTACTTGTACAATACAATGTGGTTAGTATGTTTAAGATATGATTTAATGGAACCTTAAGGGTGTTAGTGGTACTTGTAGCATACAATGTGGTCAGTATGTTTAAGCAATGATCTAATGGAACCTTAAGGGTGGTATTGGTACTTAAGGGTGGTATTGGTACTTGTAGAATACAATGTGACTAGTATTATTAAGTTATATTGTTATGAATGGTAGAGACACTCGTAGTTTACAAGGTGGCTAGCGTATTTAGGTTGTAACCTCGTAGGAAAATGATAGCTGGGGTAATTGGAAGGCTTTCAAAGAAAAGGATAAGGATGGACTTGGGAGGGGTCCATACATGATATTTTATTGTCTTGTTCATATATTATGAGGTGGGCGTCGAATTGACAGATGGTGCCTACTAATACGTGCGGTTGTTCTGATACAACTCTTGCTATTTTTTTTGACATAGTATGGATTTTTGATTGGTGATGTTTCCTTACATGAAGGCCAAAATCATCCAACAACTTTAACTTTCCATTCCATATGGTGTAAGTTGTCTTATGTTTAATTTATTCTGGTATACTCATAGTAGCTCTAGTACTTGTCTGACTAGTTCCTTGGGTATTGGTAAACTATTTTGTATAATTTAGAAAAGTTGTATTTGAATGTTAATTCTTAAACTTCCTTAACTTGCCTTCATTTTCTTTAAATTTCGCATGTTTTCTAGTTGTTAGAGTATGAGGTTCTCTTGCATAGGTGTTAGGTAGGTGCCTGCATGGGTAAACTATTTTGTATAATTTAGAAAAGTTGTATTTCGAATGGGTTAATTCTTAAACTTCCTTAACGTGCCTTCATTTTCTTTGAATTCTGCATGTTTTCTAGTTGTTGGATTATGAGGTGCGTAGGTGTTAGAGTAGGTGCCTGCACGGCCCGGTGGGTTGGGTCGTGATAAATTGGTATCATAGCCTAGGTTTCTAGAATCCCCGTACAAGAGTAAAATATGGACTAGAATTTTGTGGATGAGTGTTTTGACGTCCACATCTAATCTACAAGAGGCTAAGAAACATTATAGGAAGTTGTTCCATTCATCTACTCCTTTCATGCGAATTTCTGCTTGTGGTATGGGTAAAGCTCAATTGGTATTTCCCGTTTTTAATCGATATCTTGATAATGAGGAATGATGTTTTTGAAATGACCGAAGGACACCAACAAGTTAATTGGAACTGACAGGTTCCAATTGGTATCTAGCCTTAGGGGCTATTAAGAACATGGATAATCGTGAAGGGTTATCTATGGGATGAACTAATTAATAAACTGAAATTGCATGTGTGTTGTATCTGGTAAGTGGTGAATGTGTGCTTCCGGTTGGTGGTATCTGATTGGAATGTGTGCTTGTTGTTGTATTGATATGTTATTGTGTACTGTGTGTTGAATGATGTATTTACGAATACATAAGAGTGTTGATAGCCTGAATCGTTGTTAAAATAAAGGAATCCAGTTGGGCTGATTTACTTGATTTAGGATACAGTGTGGGGTGTCTGGAGTCAATACGAGTAGTGTTATGGTTGGATTTTTTAAAAGGTATGCAGGTTGTAATGTATGGGTGCATCCTGGGATGTGTATGTTGTAGGTTCAAGTTACTTTTCCCGCCTTAGAACACGAACCTCGCATATACTAGTTCAATAAATTGAGAAGCCTCATGGGATGGTGAAAAGGGATGTTGGAAAAATATTGCAAAGAGAAGAAGTGCCTAGAAAATCCTTAGCTAGGTTTTAGTCCCGCTTGTGCCGCTGCGGTGGGCTTTGTCCCGCTTGTGCAGTGTTGTCACAGCGAGATAATCATGCTAAAATGGGACAGAGAGAGGCAAAACCTCAACAGAATTTCTCTAGTTTCCCAATTTTCATATACAACCCAAATTAGATCCAAGCCAATCCCTGCAACTCATAAGCCAGTGTTCAACAACAGTAGTAATTAAAAGTGATTAGAATTTAAAATGGTTTGCGTCAGACAACCCAAAAGGCAAGCATCCCTAATCTAGACAAACATAGTATTGTCAAAACTAAAATAAAACTAGTTGTATTAAATACAAACCAAGGAAGGGCCAAAGAAAGCGAAGCTATTTAGGATTTTGGGACGAGGTAGTGTCGACGTTTGAGTCAAGTTGCTTTGGGGGCGTCACCCCTTTACAAGACTCAATCAACATGTGAAAGTCCCTGAAATCATCTGGCTTGCATCTAGGAAGAGGCTGGTTAGGAGCAACGAGGGTGAATATCGCCTTAACCTTCTTCCACATCCTCAGCACGACACAATCTTGAACCACACCTTTCCTCATCTCCTTGCACAACTGACGCCGAAGCATCTCAACCTCTAGGACACTTTTGGGTGGGGCTAGAGTAGGGTCAGTAGGAATGCTCTTCCCAGAACAGCCGCTAAATCTTCCTCCATCCGTGCACCAGAAAGTGGGTCCTCGCCGTCATAACCTTTGACCTCCCTGCTGCTACTAGCCCTGCTGGTCCTCCTCATTTTTCCCGTAGAACTACAACCTTCCCAAACCAAAAGAGGGTGGATAGGGGTATCCATAGGCAATACCTCATTAGCATCAAACAAGGGCACTCCTGCTCGCTTAAATAGGGCAGTTATTAGACCGGGGAGTAAGAATGCCTTCTTGTTGCCTTGGTACAATATCTTCCACTTAATAATAATATGCACCCCCACAGCTGAATGCCCTGTACAGCGCTCGCCATCAACACTGCCTGAGGATGTGTGACCTCTGTGCGGTTACTGACTTTGAATGTTGTAGTGATAGTTGTGATAAAGAGTTGTAGCTAGTTTAAGGAAAAACTAGTAACAAAACTTTACGAAGGACTGACATTGCACTTGTGTAATTCTGTAAGAAGAAATCAAGGGAATCCATACGTAATTGAGGATGTGACTAGGTGATAGTTGTGATTCTATGATTTCGTGATATACACTTGCTTTGTTATGTGGTGATACTTGTATATGTATGCATGTTACAATATTGATCATAGATGTTGAATGAGATAGATGAACATCGATACCATTAAATCATGACTCAAATGTGTAATCTTGATGTCTTATTGTGATCTGTGATTGGGATTGGCTGCCACGTTCTAGCATAATAACTTGGAACGGATTGCCACGTTCTGGCATACTAACTGGATAAACTATCATGTTCCGGAACACTTATTGGGATCGGCTTCCACGTTCTAGCATACTAACTAGGATTAGTTGCCACTTTCCAACTTAAAACATAGATCGAATTTCCACGTTCTGGCATGCTAACAATTTGACTTTGGGTCATGTGAGAGGGCTAACTACTTGTGATAAAATGCGTACAATGAAATATGTTATGCTCAATATCGTGAGGTGTGTATATGTATTTATAACAATTTTACTTTGGGTCATGTGAGAGGGCTAACTACTTGTGATAAAATGCGTACAATGAAATATGTTATGCTCAATATCGTGAGGTGTGTATATGTATTTATATGTTGGGGTGTTCTAATTATGTTTTAATGGAACCTTAAGGGTGTTAATTGTACTATTAGCATACAATGTGGTTAGTATGTTTAAGATATGATATATATAATGGAACCTTAAGGGTGGTATTGGTACTTGTAGCATACAATGTGGTTAGAATATTTAAGATATGATCTAATGAAACCTTAACGGTGGTAGTGGTACTTGTAGCATACAATGTGGTTAGTATGTTTAAGGTACCAACTAATGGAGTCATAAGTGTGGCATCAACACTCGTATTATACAAGGTGGTTATCATATTTAAGTTGTAACCTCGAAAGACAAAGATAGGTGGTAATTGGAGAGCGTTCTAACAAAAGACTAAGGGTGGAGAAGCGAGGGGTCCAACATGATCTTTTAATTTTCTGTTCATATATTATGAGGTGGGCGTCATATATTATCTGTACATTTGGTTGTACTAATACTACTCTTGCTATGATTTTTTGACATAGTTTGAATGCAGGATTGGTGTTGTTTCCTTAGGTGAAGAAGAAGAAATCATCCAGCAGTTTTCACTTTTCACTCCGCAAGGTGGAAGCTGTATATTTTGTTTGGTTGATCATGTTATACTCTTAGTCACTCTTGTACTTGTCAGACTAGGTCCTTGGGGATTTATAAACTATTTTGTATAATTTAGAAAAGTTTTATTTCAAATGGGTTAATTATTAAACTTTCTTAACTTTCCTTTGTTTTATTTTAATTTTTCATGTTTTCTTGTTGTTGGGTTATGCGGGTTCTCCTATGTAGGTGTTAGCGTAAGTGCCTGCATGGCATGGTAGGTTCGATCGTGAGACTTCTTCTTCTTAAATTTTAAATTCTTTTGTGTGGTTTATTGTCGTTGAGTGGGTTTGAATTTTAGCGAAATATGTTGGATCACTATTTTGATGAAGTAAATTGTTATATCATAAGAGGGTATATTCTTTAACGTCGACTACTTGAGGAAATTTTCTTGATGATATAAAAAAAAATTTAGAAGTATTATGTATTGTTTTAATATATAAGGTTAACATGATCTATTATAAAATTATTGGGTTTTTTTTAGTGATTTCTCTTCTAATATAGATATACGCTTCTGAATATCTTTTCTAAAAATTATTAAACTTCTCAAAAGTTGGAGAACTGTGACGATTAGTTTTTTGATGCTCTAGATGATAGAATGAATTTATTTATCAATCCTACTGATGTGAATTAGATTGTCAGGTTGTTTGCTTCGGAATAATTATTATTATATAAACATTGCCCTTTATTTTATTGATTTACTATTTCTTAATATTTAAGTATTTTCGATGAAAATTTTTTATATGACTTGTAATAACGCAGCTGAAATTTGTATTACTTTGATTGTTATTGTAGTATAAATGCATTTGCTTTTTGTTAACAATTTCTCTTGTGATGTAAATATATGCTTTTGAATATCTTTTCCCAGATTATTCAACTTATCAAGAGTTAGAGAATTGTCACAATTTATTTTTCAGTTTCCCAAGATAAGAAAACAATTCTATTTATCAATGTTACTTACGTGATTTAGATTGTCATGAAATTTGCTCCAAAATAGTTATCACTATACAAACATTGCTCTTTTCTTTTATTGATTTATTATTTCTAAATATTACAGTATTTTCAATGAATTAAATGTCATATAACTTATAATGAGGTCAGTTAAAAATTTTATTAGTTTAATTTTTATTGTAGTATAAATTCATACATCCCAAACTTAGGTTATAACTTTTTCGTTATGTTGTGACTTTTTCCAAAGGGTTGTGATTTTTCGATGAGTTGTGACTTTTCCAAATAGTTGTAACTATTTCAAGAAGTTCTGACTTTTCCAAAGGATTTTGACTTCTTGGAAAGGACATGATTTTCACACAGAAAAAATAATTGCTCCTATTACCCTTTGTTGACTATAAATATAGGGATTTCCTCTCATTTTTCAATTACATTTTTTTAAAATCTTCTACTCTTCTTCGTCTTGCATTTTTTTTGTGTCATTTATTGTCTTAGGGTGAGCTTGAAGTTTAGCATAACATGAGGTACTACTATTCTGATGAAGTGAATTGTTGTATCTTAAGAGGGTATATTCCTTAACCTCAAGTACTTAAGGAAAATAATTTTGATGATTTAATTATTATTTTTTTGCTTAATATATACAATAGTATGTAATGTTCTAATATATTAATTTCGCAGGATGCAGTCTAAGTTCATTTGTTTTTGTTAACAATTTCTGTTGAGATGTAGATATATACTTCTGTATATCTTTTTAAAAATTATTAAACTTCTCGAGAATTGGAGAATTTTCACGATATGTTTTTTGATCCTTAAGGTAAAAGAATGACTTTACTTATCACTTCTACTTATGTGATTCAGATTGTCATGTTGTTTTTTTCAAAATAATTATTATTATATATAAATTTCCCTTTTTATTTTATTAACTTACTAATTCTTAATATTTAAGTATTTTGGATGAAGAAAAGCTCATATGACGTGTAATAATGTAAGTTGAAGTTTGCATTAGTTTGATTCACAGTATAGTCAAAACGCATTTGCTATTATTAACAATTTCTCTTATGATGTAGAAATACGCTTCATAATATCTTTTTCCAAAATTATTTAACTTCTCAAGATTTAGATATGAGCAACTTATATATATATATATATATATATATATATATATATATATATATATATATATATATATATATATATATATAGCAAACAAAAAAATCATATTTTTATGTTATATCTATAGTTTTCCAAATTGGACTCCATTGCAAAAAAAATTTATGCTATTTTTGCTATACATATAGACAAAAGACAATGGTTATTTTGCTATACATATATACAGAAGAAACAATTGTTAATTCGATGGCTCCTCTTCAGATTTGTATATTTTGCTGACAGGCCATTTGTATAAATTGCCGCCAGTCTCTCGTTTTTATAAATCTTTGGCATACTCACAATTCAATTTTATAAGTTTGTATATCTATATAAAATTTAAATTTGTATATAACTGAATTGAAATAAAACATTTGTATATCAAATTTCATTCTCTCTCTCGCTTTATAAAAATATAAATTATACATTGTATTTTGTATAATTTTTGTTTGTATAAAGCGAAAAAGAGAAAGACAAAAAAAAACTTGACAGGAAAAAGTTTGTATTGTCTAATTATAAGTGTATACGACAAAGATATATGTATTCGCATGTGTATATACAATTTTCTTTTGCTTTATATGAACAGAAATACAACTTATACATTTTTGTTTGTATGAAGCGAGAGAGGCGAGGAGGAGAATGGCAAGCGAGAGTTTAAGGGAGAGAGGATACTAACAACATGTCTGTTACGGGACACACTTAGATCAAACTGTAGTCATAACATTCAATTTAAAGTAATAATTTGTCATTATACACAATTTTCCCTTTAGAGAATGGTCACAATATGTTTTATAACTTATAAACTAAAAATTAATATACAAAATAATTATAAAAAATGTAGTTGCTCTACACATGTTCATATGTCATCTAAACAAATTGAGTGAAATACACGTGCAAAGTACACCTGGTTAGATGACAAGAAAAATACACAACAAATATTGTCTATAAGGTAATATTAGTGAGATACGACTAAGTACATGATTAGACCTCATCAAATTGAAATAAATATATACATTATTACATTTAACTAATAAAATTTCTCATTGACCATATTCATACATTCGTTTGAATAAGAGATACATATGATGATCCACATTGAACATTCAAAAAGAATCTGCAATATTATTTTCTGCAAATTTAATTCACATATTTGCTTAAATTTTTTGAATTGTTAATCACGTGCAACACACGTGTCAAAAAACTAGTTACACTAAATACTAAAAGTGGAAAAATAACTCCTTCAATAATCACCATAAATAAATATTCAAAGAAATTTGAGAAGCCACTCTTGTAACTCAAGAGAATTACTAAATTATTATGTGTTTAAAGGATAATTATATAGTAATATTTATTAGGAGTGCTCTTTACATTTGTTACGTTGAATTTATTTTGGAACTCTTAACATCGAAAATTTCATTATAATTAGTTTTAATAACATGCACTTAGAAACAATTTATCTTCTATTGGAGACTCCAATAGTCTTGGTTGCTAATTGATGATGTGGAGGAATTAATAATTCTTACAAGATAAATGCACAAAAATATACTTTGATAGTTGTTAATATTCATCGTTATAAATTGGAGAATATGATGAAGTGACTAATAGTTTGAGAATAACCATCCACGTTCTCCTCTCACGCGAACAACACATATGAATTATATTTTTATTTCTCGAGCTTCTCTTTTAATCAACTATTTCTATTTCTTTCACATACTTCAAAATATTGTCCCAATTCAAAAATTGCATAATTTATGTCATTATATTTCTCTTGATGTATGGACTATAAATCTACAACCAATCTGTGTAATTCTTTTAAAGAATCTTATCGGAAATTAATATGAGATGAAGTTGAAAAGATCATTTTTGACTCATCTGTCTTCGTGGGGAGTCAAGTAAGGCTAAGAGGGTTCATTAAAACCCTCTTTGACTGAAAATTACAATATTTTTATACACATGGCTTAAATAGTTTTTGTTTTATGTGTATATAGTAGAGGTTGAACCTTCGTGTGTTTTGTTCTATCACGCCTCGAGCCTACACCCTGGACGTGGGTGGCACTCGAAGACCATTGCTGGCCCCAAGAGAACCCTTGGCCTGATTTACTTACTTAGCGGAATACTTAAACACAAATGATAACTCAAGAAATAACTTCAAAATAATACATAGCCAAAATGACAACTCTAGTCTTATCGTTTACAATTTAAATGAAAAGACTAAAGAAACTAACTGTATATGTATATGAAGTCTCTATAATACTAAGATGAATATTGGGACAAAACACAAAACATTCTATAAGTAAAAACATGAAAATCAATTTTTAAAAAAGTCCTATGGAATGCAGGGAAACTCGCCAATGACTCTGAGTGTTTAAACTGGATCAACAGGGCTTTGGATGCTCATCTTGGTTACCTGCGTCTGCATTATAAGACGATGTAGGCCAACTGATATCAGTACGTTGAATGTACGAATGTGAGAGTTGGAATGCTAAACAATAACTTAAGCTTGATAAATTACTGATCTTAATATAACTAACTCATCTCATTATATAACAGTTTAAAGACATGTGCAATATAAAGAAAAACTATTTAAAACATGGTTTTTAACTTTGTGTATGCAAAGATACAATTGACTCTAACATGTATGTAAAAAATACAAAATAATCTGATGTAAATTCATAATTTTAATAAAATACATCATGATTCCTCTCAATGTCTACTCGTGAAATGCATCAATGAAGTCTCATCCCCCCATTCATACTAAGCAGAACCTCTTGAGGAACCATACAACTAATGTTGTGGGATTTTTTCTAATCAACAATCGTCACTTAATATAGCTATAGTGATGATACAACATTTTACCTCACGCTGCCAAGGACCATCCTAAACTTGCCAGAGTATAGGACTTGAACTGCCTAATGGATCCACTAGTAAAAGTGATAATGATTAATCTAAAAGTATGACCCCTTTCTACACATAATGGCTACATGGTTTTCTTGGAGACTTGAGTTAATATGAAATTCGCATCCCCACATCGGTGCTCAGTAATACTCCCAAAAATATACTTATCTTGTATATTTTAAAAAAACATTTTTCGGTGATTTGAGATTAGTGCTCAAAAACATAGCTCAAAGACTATCTTGGAAATCTTAGTTTCCTTGTTTGCTTCATTTTATAAAGCTATAACTCTATTTTGAAAACTAACCCGAAGGCTCTTTGGAAAACTTAGTTTCCTTACTTGTTTAGATGTGAAAACATTTTAAATCTCTTTGGGATACTTAGTCCCCATATACTTTTGAAAAAAATAACTTCAACTTAACTTTTTACTTTTTACTTAGCTTGAAATTTGAGTCTTGAAACAACTCTTCAGGAAATACTTACTTCCCATATGTTCCATTGATGGAAGAACTTCAACTCTTTACTATTTGCTTAAATTGTAACTTGATCCTTAAAAACAAATTAAACACGTTTATTAAAGACTCTTGGAAACTTTAAAAACTTGTTTTGACTTGCTTCTTAACATTTAGATTTGACTCTTAACTTCATTGACTTTGATCTTAACTTTCCTCTAATAGAATTAAGGCTTCAAGGTTTATGATCTCATGATTATGGATATTTTCATGATATTTAGATGTACCTTAGAATGTTGGAATCAACAAGAAAACATGGGTACATCACTTAGGAACTAGTACGAAAAGTTGGGGAATGAAAGAGATGAACTAACGTTCTTGGCGCTCTCAGAGGTGTGGGGCGCCAGGCCACGTTGGGGCACTCTGGCTTCAACGCCGCTCCAAGGCCCTATGGACAGAGACTGTTCTGTAGGGCTATGGGAGGTGCGGCACCCCAAGGCCTGACGACGTGCGTTTCGACTTTTCTTATTCGTTTTTCATCTCTAATCCCTCTAAAGTTCCATGAATCTTTACCAAACACTTAGAATCACTAATACCCTCAACACTCAATAGATTAGACGTGAAGAACAACTCGGAAACACTAATCAAATCAACTAAAGGCATGTAACAACTCTACCAGCAAGATTTCAACAATGTTCTTTAAGATCTTTACTTTTTGTCATTCAATATACTCAAAATTTGCTGAATTAAACAAGTTGGTGTGTGGGTGAACTAACCTAACACAAAAAGATCACACATAACATCTGAGGTATCACCTCCGATGAATTCCACAATCCGAACTTCGACAATGTTTTTGCTTCCTCTTCTCCTTTCTTCTCTTCTTTTCTCTTCTCTCAAAACCCTAACTTTTTTTTAAAAGTGTGAACTGAATAAGATCAGTTTATAACCCAATTTGTTAGCCAAAAGACAAAAAAAATAATTGGGTAAGGAAAATACAACTTTGCCCTTCCCAAATCCGGCATGGACTATACTTAATAATAACAACCCAACTTTCGAAAGGCAAAACTCACTCATACGATATTGAAATCACGCAAACTTGGCGGCGTTGGAAAGATCTCTCTAAGGGCTTTCCAACCATATCATAGATTACCTCTAACTCATCCTGAGCTAAGCGTTATGGCCATTTGAGGTTGACCAAAAATTCACTTTTACTTAACTTAAGAAAATTTCCAGATTTCAATTTTTTCTAAAAGTGACTATTTCAACTT